>NC_044319.2:67789348-68055406 GCF_007474595.2 Lynx canadensis | reverse complement strand
GACAGGGGGGGGGGGGGTGGGGGGGGGGGGGGGGGGGGGGGGGGGGGCGGGCATCGGTTTCATCAGAAAGGGGGCACAGGCCACACGTGCTCACCTGCTCCAGAGCCACCGGTGTGGGAGGCGACCTGCGCGCCCACGGTCCTCCGAGTGGCTGTGGGTCGGCGGGCGCGCCATGTCGGCGCGGGGCTCCCCAGAGCAGCAGCAGGCACGTGTCAAGGCTGAGTACGCGCCCGGCTCTGCACCGGGTGCCGTGCTACGGGCAGGGCCGAGATTCCCTCTTGCCGTCTGAGAAGTGAGTTTCAGATCCAGGAAACTCCCTGAGGACCCCCCACCACATTCCACCAAGTCGGAACTCAAACCCAGAGCCCGAGCCCTTAACCACCACGCTGGGAGGTCGGCCGTGCCGATGCGGCACAACTCTGGGGACAGAAGTGCAGCGGGCAGGGCCCCCGCCAACTCGCCATGAAACGGCCCCCACGCCCTTGTCCCTGGTGCAGGCATCCTGCTCCCTGCTTCCAGCCTCCAGGACGACACGTGGCCCCAGCAACCCTCCCGGGCCTCCCTGCTCCGCTCCCCTCCTGGCCTCTGCACCCCTCAGCCCCGGCTCCTGAGACTCCTCGTTCCCAGAAAGGCCGCTGCCCGTGACGCTCCCATTCTGGTCTGGTTAACCCTCGGGGACCGTCCGCAGGGAGCCTCCCCAGCAGACGCTGCGGTCGGCCTGGGTGGGTGGCACCTGGGTGCGGGCCTGGCCGAGGACAGAGCTGGAGGACGGTGGCCTGTGTGGTCTTAGCAGTGGAACACCACAGACGCACATTCGGTGGGGTCAGAAAGCTCTGGGACGGGGTGGGGGTCAGCGCCAGGGCCCTGCCCTCGTTTCCGAGCCGGAGAACCAGAGGCCCGGAGAGGTGAAGGGCCCTGACGACAGTTGCACGGCGAGTCAGAAGCAAGAGGGAAGCAGACCAGCCTCTCTGTAACACTCACTGCCGCTCACAGAGCCAAACACGGCCTCACGTCGCCGCGGTAGGAAGCTGGGCCTCCAGGGTGAATGAAGAAGGCATTTCCAGAACCAGGACGGAGAAGCTTTTGGAGGTTCCCTCCCTCAAACCCCCAGCAGAGGCCTGTGGCAGCTCAGCACAGGGAGGCGGCAGGTGCTGGGGCCCTGGGCTCTGGATCTAGAACCATCTCTCCTGAGAGGGGCACCTGGCACGCCCACGCACCCCTGTGCACCCCGCTTCCCACCTGCGAACAGAGCGGCTTGTAGCGACCCCAGGGCCACGGTGGGGTCGCGAGGAGCTGAAAGCACGGAAAAACCGTGAGCAGTGGACAAGCCGAGCCCACGGTCGCCCCCAGTGGGCACCCGGGTGGCCGGTACGGAGGAAGAGGCCCCCCGAGGAAGGGCAGGGGCCAGAGCCCGGGGCTGGCGCCAGGTTTGGGGGGCGGGGAGCCTCACGGCGAGGGCTCTCGTTCTGTCTGTAACCCCCACACCCGCCCTGTCCATCATCACCCGGGGGCAGTACGGCCAGGCCTCCAGCACCGCCCCGGGGCCTGTCCACCACCCCACCCGGCACCCAGGCTGCACCTGCCCCGCTCTCCCCGCCCCTCCCCGGTACAGTTCCCTCCCTCCCAGTGTGGGGCACGCGGGTCTCCGGCCTGGCCACCTAGATCTGTCTCTCTGCGGAATCATAAACAGTTTCTCTGGCAGCAGCAGGCGAGGAAAGGCCTCAACTCGGGAGTCAGATGGGCCGAGGGCCCCGGGTTCTCACCCCAGCACCGACACCCACTGACGGCGTCGGGCCTGGGGACTTCTCTATGAGGGGACGGGACCACACCCACGCCTCCCAGCACTCCAGCCAGGACAGAGGACAGCCATCGAGGCAGAGCACAGAGCGGCCCCTGCCTCCCCCTCGCCCAGCGGCCGGCACAGGGCCAGCCCCCAGCCCTCCTCCGGCACCCTTGCCTGCAGCCGAGCCCCTGGGGGGCCGGGTGGAGCCCGGGGGCGCCGCGGAACCCTGGCCTCCTCCTGGCCTCCTCCTGGCCTCCTCCTCCAGACTTTCCTCGCAGAAGAAAAGGCCCAGAACTTCCTCCCCGCGGCTCCGGGAACAGCGTGGCCTCCCAATCCCCCCCTCATCATTTAAAGAGGAATGACTGATTCTTTCCCTCTCCCTTCGGGGTTTGGAAAGAGAGAGAAGGAAAACAGGTCCGAATGAAGGGCGGGCCTGACGCTGAGCCAGCACAGCGGTGCCTCCACGCTGCCCCCTCACAACCTCACTCTCTCATACGTACTCATTTTCTCCCCCAAATGTGCTTTACAATAACTGCCACAGAACCAAAGCTCTGTCTTCTGATTTTACATTTCCATCCAGGCCGTGGCTTCTCTACGGCGGTGACTCGAATTTCCTTTCGGTTTGCGTTGCTTTACCTTCAATGTCTTGAAGTTACCTTCGCGGTCTTTGGACCGCGGCCTCGCCAGTGCCCCTCCCCGAAAGCTCTGTGAGGGGCAGGCGAGGGGGTCCCCCAGCTTTCCGATCAGCCTGCACAGCAGACAGGCCCAGCGATGGACGCTGCTTGGGGGGCAGGTGGGGGGGGGGCAGGCACCCCGAAGTCCCTCCCGGACGGTTACAAACAGCGTGACGATGCCCAAGGGGAAGCAGGTACTGTTGAGTCGTCCCCTCTGGGGTTACAAACGTTTGACTCAGCCGTAGGCCTTCGCGAACCTCATAAATAAGGTCGCCACCACCCTGGGTGGGAGCAGGGCCTCGCTTCCACGCTCTCAGAGCGGCTCACGAGTCCTCCCTGGGCCAAGACACTCAGCGTGACCTCGGTGCAAAACAGACCCCTGGCTCCGACCCTCCCGCCTCCTGCCGCCGTGCCCTGCAGGCCGTGACGCAGGAGGGTCCGCGGAGGGCTCCGTCCCGTTCAGCAGCGCCAACACACCGGAAACCACAGGCACGGGCACCCCGAGGCCTCTGTCCGCAAACACGCCACCTACCCGCCCAACGCGGCTCCCGGGTCTGGCAGGAGGCGCGGGCCGGTCACCCCGCCGAGCCCGGCTGCCCCTCTGCCCTTATGCAGACAGGGGCTCCCCGCGCAGGGACCCGCGAACCTGCTCAGTCATCCGGGCTGGAGGCCGAGGGTGGACCCCCTGACCTCTGTGAGGTCAGCAAAGACACCCCACAAGTCGGCCCGAGGGGACCCCGTTTTCTTCGCAGCGCGGACGGCCAGGAGCCCAGGCCCCCCTGGGCGTGCGGAGAGGCCTGCCTCCCCCCCACCCCCAGGTGTTCTGAAGGAGGAAGAGCGCCGGAGCCGGGGCGGGGGGGAGGCCACGCGTGGGAGGAGATGGGCCAGGGGGACCCGTGGCCGCGGCGGCCCCCGCAGCAAGGCCAGGCAGGGGCAGCGGGAAGAGCAGCGGGGCCGGGCAGGCAGTCACCGGCGCCCCGGCAGCGGTCCCTGCGAGGAGCCCCCACGGGACCGGCCAGCCGGGGCTGGGGGCTCCTCGGCTCTGGGATGGAGGGGGCCGGGCCCTGTGGTCCCGGTGCACACAGCACAGCCGGAGGTGTGCCTCAGACCAACTCTGGAGGAGCACGGAATGCCAGGGCGTCCCCAAAGCATCGCTGCCTCCGTCCTGACGGACACAGACGTGACAGACCACATCCCTGGGAGCTCTCGGCGGGACCTCTAACCCCGGCCCTGCCACGTTGTCTGCTACGGGGTGGGGGGGACTCACGGCCCCACCCCTCCTGCCATCTGGACCCTGCTTTGGCCCACCTCCCGCCCCCCCCCCTTTCCTGCGTCACCTCAGGCTTGTGAGGAGGGGACCGAGGACCACTCTGGCCGACTTCTCACCTCCTCACTCTGGCTCCCTTTTGCATGAACTCTGAGCCTCAGGGCAGGGCCAGGTTCCGACTCCAGACAGCCAGCCCCACGTGCAGATTCTCCCCCAGCAACAAGTATCGGCCAAAGACGCAAAGGGGGGTCCGCAGCCCCGTGGAGGAAAACAGAGAGCTCCAGAAAGCTGCGGGTCTGGCACCCGTCAGCCGCCTTCATCACTCGGGGAAGCAGCGGGGACCCCTCCGAGGGCCCGTGAGCGGGAAGCCCCCCACCCGTGCACGGCTACCAGCCCGCCCGGACTACGTCCACACGGGTCAGCAAAGCCGACCGGACACCCAGAGATCTCCGGCGAAAGAGAGAGCAGCCCAGCTTTCCCGGCTGGCGACACTCCTTCCTCGCCCAAACCCGCTGGCCACGGTAGAGCCTGGGGGCAGACGTGCCCTCCCTACCACCCACCCGCGATCGGAGGTGCTTCCAGCCCCTCTCAGAACTTCTCCCCGACAAGACGCAACTTCTCGCGCCACTGACGAGCGTTAGCTCCCAGTCTGTCAAGGGCCCAGCTGATTCTGGAGCCAGAGTTGGTGGGAAAGACCTCTCTGCCCTCATCACCACTATTAATAACAATGACATGAGGCCCCGTGTTGGAGCCTTACACTTAGCAAGTTCGCTCTCCCCACCGACAGCTGGGGGACCGGCTCGCAGAAGTTACATGGCTTGTCCGAGACCACAGCTCTGGAAGCGACCGAGCTGGGATTCGACCTTCACTCTGATTCCCTAAAACGATCCTGTTTGTGTCTGGGACGAGAGGGGTAGCCGCCTCCCTCCTCCTGGGTCCACGGGCCCGGACACGGGAGACCCCAGGAAATGCTGCTTCCCGAATGACTCCATGCACAGACGGCAGACGGGAAGCCTGGCGGGCAGGGGAGCGGGTTAAAGGGAGCCTTGTTTCTACAGCCAGGGCTGTCCCAGGGGCACACAAGGCAGCCACCTCACCGGCTGGGCCCAGCGGGACCTTCCTGGTCATAACCCCTCGTGCCGCCTTGAGCGCCAGCGGTTTAGAAGCGGGGGACACCAGCCCGTTGGCCCCCTGACCCTTGCTCCACACCAGACCCCGCCTCCTCCGGCTCCGGGTGAGGCCCTCTCCCTGCCCCGGCCCCTCTCCCGCCAGTGGCAACCCTCCTGTGACATGAAGACCACGCGCACAGACCTGCCCCAAGCCGGGTCCTCCGAAGAGCTCCGACCCCGGGGGTCACTGGGGTGCTGGTGTCTCCCCTTCCCCCCACCTCCTAGTCCCGGGGCCCTCATCATTCTCCCTCGGTGACGGCTCCCGGTCCCCACGGGTGGCTGGAAGGAGCCAGAGCCCCGCCGAGGGGGACAGCCCCTCCCCCCCCAGCGCCCTCCCCCCCCCCCCAGGCGGCCCTGAGAGCTGCAGCCTTCGGGCATGACTAAGTGAGCTGTTACTGCCGGGAACCCCGCTCACTTCTGCTCTCTGAGGGGCTCAAACCCCGTGCTACGGACATGCAGCCAGCTGGGGCGGCCCCCTCTGAGCAGCTGGGGCCCTGGGGGACCCTCTGCGCAGAAGGCAGTCTGGGTCCTGGCTACTCAGGTGGCCTGACGGCTCTGCCCGTGCCCTGCTGGAGAGAGAGGCTGGGGACAGGGAAACCCGATCAGCACCTCCTAGGTTTTTGCGGCTGGATCTCAACAAGGAATGTGACAGCCCCACAGCAGCTGGGCCCAGCCTGAAACAGGCTCTATTTGAAACCTCCAACAGCTGAACCCCTCCCAGCCACCCCCTGCCCGAAATGACAGATAGGAAGAGAAATCCAAGGGACAGGCCAGCACGCACACATGCACTCACACACCCTCCTCCCCAACAACAAATCGGGGGTGAGGGGTAGAGTGGGAAGAAATCCGCTTGTCCAATGAGTGCCCGGGTCCCCCGAGCCCTCCAGCCCGCAGCACGAGGGCCCCCAGCAGGCCGAGCGTGGCAGGAACCCACCTGCCGGGAATCACCACCACCACCACCCCCACCCCCACCCCCGCCCCCGCCAAAGGCCGTGATCTCCGAGCCTGAGGCTGAAGCCCAGCCACCAGCCGCCCCGGCTGCGCACACGCTCCACCTGACTGATCCGGGAGCCCTGTCAGCCCATCTGAGGGAGAGGTGCTCCCCGGGGCTCAGGCCACGGAAGCACCCACCTGCTCTGCTGGGGACACCTGTAGCCATTTTCGTCAGGCGGCAGCAGCTTTATTCTGAGTGCTCTCTCCCGAGGGAAAGGACCGCGGGTTCCCTCCGCCCCTGTTTTCACCCGTCCCCCCCCCCCCGGGAGGCTCGGGTCACGGGTGCGTTTCTATTTTGCCCAAAGTCTGTCGGGGACGAGGAGGAAAAGAGAAACTTGGGAAGAGGGGGAGAAGCCGCAGAGAAGGGACAGGCATGGAGTCCCCACCCCCCACCCAGACATTTATTTCTCTTCCATCCTCGGGAAAATGGAGTGGAGCAGGGCGGGAGCGGAGGGGGAGTCGCGGGGACTGGCAGGCACATCAAGGCAGAGTGTAATTAATTGGTGCGTGAAGCCGCTGGGCTCCGCTTTGGTTCGCGTGAGCCAGGAGGAAAGCGGTTTCTCAGAAGGGACTCTTTCAACCTCCCCGGCACAGAGTCTGCAACAGACACAGTGCACGGGGGGTGCTCCCCCCAGAAGGCGAGGAATGAATTCTCCCGGGGTTGGGAAAGCAAGCCAAGTTCGAGCGCTCCATCTAATTGAGCAAACGCCTCTCCCCACCACCGCCCTCCATCAATCTTCTCTCCCTTTCCTCTCCATCCACCTCTCTCTCTCTCTCTCTCTCTCTCTCTCTCTCTCCCCTCTCTCTCTCTCTGTTGCTACCTACATATTCCTTTTGTTCAAGGTATAAAGAGAAGCTGCAGCCCTACCTTTGAGTACAAACCCCAAGAGAGCTCGGTCTCTATCACCATGACAACAATTCCAAACATCCCAAAAATCAGAGCATAGTCACTGAGACGCTTCCTCTTTTCGAACAGGGCCCTCCTGTGTCCCAGCTTATAGCCAATGTTTTGGTTTTTCCGTTTGTTGGCTTTGGGGAAGGTGGCGCTGCCGGCGGCGGTGGTGGCCGGGCCGGGGCCGGGGCCGGGGCCGGGGCCGGGGCCGGGGCCGGGGCCGGGGCCGGCGTGCTGGTGGTTGTGGGTGGCGTTGGGGGGGTGGAGCAGGGTCTGGTGGGTATGGTTGTCCTCCCGGGAGGAGATGATGATCTCCGGGGGGTTGCCGGGGCTGAAGAGCTGGAGGGGCTGGCCTTCGGGCTCGGCCTCGATGAGGTTCCTCCGGGAGGCGCTCAGCCGGCTCAGGGGCTTCATGACCCCCCCGCTGTACTTGCAGGAGCTCATGGCGATCTCCGTGAAGGGGTTGCTGTCCCGCCGGTGCGCCAGGGGGCTGGCCTGCCGGTGCCGGCCGCCGCCAGCGGGCCCACTTGTGGCTGTGGAGCTTGGAGAGTGGCCGAGCAAGTGGTCATTGAGATTGAACTGGCTGCCTTGCCTGGAGGAGGGGCGGAGGGCAGCGGTGGAGTTGGCCGAAGGGGGGCCCCTGAGCGTCGTGGGTGAGGAGTGCGGCAGGCCGGGCTGGACGGGCTGGCTCTGGACCTGGGCGAGCAGAGACAGGGGACGCGCTGGCTGCTGCTGGAGCTGCTGCGGAGGCTGCAGCAGGGGTCCCGGGGGCTGCTGGGGGGCTGCTGGGGGCGGCGGCGGCGGCGGCGGCTGCTCATCCCCGGACGACGGGCAGGGACCCTTGGGGTCTTCATCCAGGTCCCCCACCCCCGAGTCATGGAAGTGCCCAGAAGTGTCCATCTTGGGGCCTGGCTGGATTCCCTGCGGCACAACCCCCCACCCCAAAGCCACCCTCGCTCCAAAGATGTCCTCAGAGGCAGCCGGGCATCCAAGCCCCCGGCAGGTGTCCTGGCCCCGTCTTCGTTCTCTGGCTCCGGTTCTCTGGGGCTGCCCGGGGTCCAGACGCCGCCACTCAGGGGTGCATGGCCCTGGGCAGGAGGGGCCTGGGGCAAGAAGAAGCGGGGAAGGAACTCCGTCTCAGGAGGCGGCCCTCTGGGAGCGCGCACGGCCAGGCTCAGCCTCGCTCCTCGCGGGCTCAACAGCTCTGCTCTCCCCTCCCGCGGCCAGCGCTCCGCTGCAGGCCCAGCCCACTTGGTGGCAGCGGGGCTCATTGGCTCGGCTCGGGGCGCCGCCGCCTCCTGACTCCGCCCCCGCGCGGGCTCCTCCCCGGGGGAGGGGCCCGCCGCCCCCCCCCCACCCCCCCCCCCCCCCACCCCCCACCCCCCCCACCCCCGGCCCGGGCCGCGCAGCGAGGGCTGGGAGCTGTAGTTTCCGCCGCCCCTCCCACCCCCACCCCCACCCCCCCACCCCGGGCCGGCCCTCTCGGCGGCGACAGGTGTGGCACAAGCCCGCGAGGCGACGGGGACGTGCGCGCGCGCGCGCGCGCGGCGCGCTGGGGAGGAGGAGCGGGGCCTCGCAAGGAGGGGGCTGCGCACCCTGACGCGGGGGTGGGGCGGGCAGGCCGCCGGTCGTTACCGGCCAGGGTCGACCGCAGGTCGACCCCAGACGCCCGGGGACGTGGGCCTGGTGTCCCCAGTTCACAGCCTGGTGCTCCGAGACGTTGAGCTACAGCTCCAGGGGTCACAGAGCAGACGGGCCCCCCAGTCTGCCGACCCCAGGCGGGTAAGCTCACCCGCTGAACGCCGGCAGTAAGCGTGCAGGCGCCTCTTTGTGACTTCCACCCCCCACTTCAACCCCGTGCAAATGATGTCATCATTCTCCTTTTACAGATGAAAACCGAAGAACAGATCACACGAGCACAGGTAAGTAAATTGCCAGATGTCACCGGGCCGGTGGAGGGTGCTGGGATTTGAACCCAGGTCGGTGGGACCCACAGCTGCCATCCCGTCTGCCCGGACGCCTTTCCACTGTGCTGCTCAGGGCAAAGCGGGGCCTCCACGAAGCGGCCCGCGCGCTGGGAAGGAACCAGAGAAGGTCTGCAGGAAAACTGGCCTTCCCACAGCAGGGCGTGTGAAACAGCAGCTCCCGGGCGCCGCGGCGTCACCACGGCGTCTGGCAGGAAGACTGAACCCCCCCCATCCCCACCCCCCCACCCCCCGCCGTGGCCACTCCCCCACCTGATCTGCCCTGTGGGGCCCTGAGAGTCAGAGCTGGGAACAGCTGCCCGCTTCCCAGGTTCAGAGCCATCATCAAGTATCGATTAAGCTCCCACTGTGTGCAAAGGGAGTTCCAAAGGGATGGGAGCAGAGCGGAATTCATTTCCCCTTCTAACCGCAGCTGATTTAGGGATCCCCGGGCACAGCCGGGGTTTCAGAGGGAGAAATGATTTTTCTGTCCAGGAAGGGGAAGGGCAGGAGAGCCATACACCCCGGTATGTGCACACATGTGTGTACATAGGTGAGCGAGCACTGGCCCACAAGCATGCTCGTGTGCACACACGTGTGCACGCGCACACGCATGCACGCACACACAGTGGGTTTCTAAAGCAGCCCTCTTGAATGCCGAGCTGCAGGTGGACAGAGCTCCCAACAAACGGGCCAGAGAGCCCTCTGCGTGCCGGCCTCACCTCTGCAATCCCTGTTGGCTGCGATTAAGAGCTAAATATTACTTGTAATCTAAGCCACAACCCCAGAAACCCGAGTACGGCTGCACACAATAATCCCGATGGTTGTTGTTATCACCAGCGACGTGGTCGTTCCCCCTGCACCCCCACCCCGCCGGCACCAGCCATAGCGCCGGGGTCAGACCCGCGCCTGGCGTCTCCCGTGCTTGCCCATGGCCGTGCAGGCCCTCCAGAGCCCACCCGCCCTCCGCATGCCCTGCCCTGCCCTCCCTCCCCTTCCCCTCTGTCTTCTTGCTCTTCTCCCCCCACCCCCATCCCCAGACAAAGCACCTGTTAGGCTTAATGATTTCCTAATAAATTAGTTGTTAGTAGCAGAACGTGCCGTTAGCATCGGTTCTCAGCGCCAGATACAGCATCTGGGCTGTGAGAATCATTTTTCAGGGCCAGGCTCCTGGGCATTTCCGTGCCCCCTCCGGCACCGTGACCTGCCTCCCGCTTCAGCTGACCCTTCTGGGCCAGCCTCCCGCCTCCGATCCTCCCGGCTGTGCCCCCTGGACCCAGACAAGGACTGTTAGACTATGTCCTGCTGTCACGGACAGCGTGGGGGGACCAAACTGTGCCAGAGCCGAAGGTCCACTGCAGACTCTTCTGGAAATGGCTGGAGCTGGACAGCGGAGCCACGGAATCGGCTCCTCCGCGCGGCCGCCCTGTTGGAGTGGGGAGGGCGCAGAGCCCGGGCTTTAGTGGCCGAGAGCCCAGGCTGGAGTCCCCTCTGCCACACGGTGGCCGCGCGACCACAGGCAGCTAACTGCCTTCTGATGTTCAGCTTCCCCCTCGAACAAAACAAGATAAAAGTGGGGTCCCCGCCTCTCGGGGTTGGGGGGAGGGACAGATGCGAGCGGGTATTCGCGGGCCAGCCCACCGGACCACACTGGGAGCGGCTCAGCCCGGCCCGGATGGCATCAGCTCCCCCACCCTGGCCTGCCGCCCCGCCTGCCCTCCACTGCTGTGGCCGAAGCCCCCCTGCTGGGAAGCCCCAGCCCATCCCCCAGCCCCCAGCTACACCCAGGTCCTCAGAACAACCGGTGACTTGGAGCCATCAGCCATTCTACAGAGGAGGAAACTGAGGCAGCAGGCGGGTTTTAAAATTTGCCCGCGGTTACTAACGGGGACCTAGTGGCATGGCCAGAATCCAATCCAGCCCCAAAGCCCCAGCACTTTCCACGTGTCCCGAAATCCACACCAGTAGGGCTCGGTCTTCTTGGTATTTATTAAACTAAACGTGATCACAGGCAGCCCTCAGGAGCTTATGGTCTCACCACAGAGGCTACACTTTCGTGGATGAGAAGGAGCCGCGACCGAGATCCCAAGTGTGGTGTAGACAGTACGGCTCGCTGAAGGCGGAGGTAGCACCCTGAGGCTTCGCGGGGGTGGTGGCGCTTGAGCCACAGGATGGGCTCCTTCCTTCAGGCGAATCGGCCTCCTCAGTCTCCAGGCGCCTCAGAGACGCCTCGGGCTCGGTCCCAGCCCCCTGCAAGAAAGTAAATATCGCAAGAAAGCAAGCCAATGAATTTTCTGGCTTCCCCCTGCACATAAAAGTTATGCTCCCTCGGGGCGCCCGGGGGGCTCGGTCGGTTAGGCGTCCGACTCTCGATTGCGGCTCAGGTCATGATCTCCAAGTTTGTGAGTCCGGGCCCCACGTCAGGCTCTGTGCTGTCAGCACGGAGCCTGCTTGGGATGCTCTGTCCTGCACGCTCGCTCTCTCCATCTCTCTCTCTGTCAAAAATAAATAAACTTTATTTTTAAAAAGTTATGTTTACACTACACTATAGTTTACTAAGTATGCAATAGCATCATGTCTACAAAAACCAACACATATACCTTAATTTAAAAATACTTTATCGCGGGGCACCTGGCTGAGTCCGTCAGGGGGCATGTGACTCTCGATCTCGGGGTTGTGAGTTCGAGCCCCATGCTGGGCATAGAGATTACTTGAAATCTTTTTGAAAAAGGCTTGATCGCTAAAAACTGCTAACCATCGTCTGAACTTTCAACAAGTCGTACTCGCTGATGACAGATCACCATAACAAGTGTAATAATGAAAAAGTTTGAAATGTTGCAAAAATTACCCAAAGAGGACACAGAGACACAGAGGGAGCAAACGCTGTTACGAAAATGACACCGATAGACTTGCTCGACCCAGGGTTGCCACAAACCTTCCCTTTGCAAAGTAAAAACATGGAGTATCTGCAAAGCTCAATAAAGCAAGGGACCATAGATAGAGGGGCACCCGTTTAGAGACGAAGGCCAGCGGGTGCGGTGGGGCTTCTGGGCTCAGGGGAAGCGAGTGAGGCTGCACTCACCAAGCCCGGGAAGGAAGAGACGGCCTTTGGCCACCAGCCCCACACCAAGCTGCCCCTTGCCCCCACCTCCTCTCCACTCGCGCCCCACCGCCTCCCCCCTTAAGCCCCAATAATACCCGCTTCCAGGTCCTCCGCCAAGCCATGCTTCCTTCTGCCTGGCGTGCCCTTCTGTCCTCTTCATCTAACAGGTTTCTTTTTGCCCTTCAAGAGATGACTCACAGGCCTTCCTTCTAGAAAGCCTGCCCTGAGCTCCCCAAATCCAGATCAGGGGCCCTTCTTCTATACTTTCACGCCCTGTGCTCTGTCCCCGTCTTTATCAAGCAGTGTGGCTGTTACCTGTTTGTGTGTCCTTTTCCCCCTTGACTGTGACCTTCTTGAGGATAGAAATGGTGTCTTGTCCATCACTGTATCTGCAGATCTTGCCCATAGTAGATGCTTCATAAAGGTGAACTGAACTGAAATTAAAATCCAGGAGAGGTCATTCAGAAGCCAACAAGAGGACATTGTAGTATTTTCCACAACAAATAACCACCACGATTTCCCCGTCAGTAGAATGAGTGACGTAGAAGAGATGATACCTAAGATCACTGACCTTAAAGTCCCATAATCCGTGGTCTGTGGAAACTGTTACTGCCAAAGGTAGAACTGTCTGAAAATGGGGTTAAGGAAAGTAATGATTTGTGGCTTATATGGCTGTCTTTCCCACTAGACTGTGAACTCAATGAGCACAGAGAAGGGGCCTGATTTTTTTCTGTATCCCCAGAGCTAAGCAAGGATATACTCAATAAAGGTTTATTGGATGGATGGATGGATGAGGGATGGGTGGATGGAGGGCGGGTGGATGGATGGGATAGACGGATGGAATTTAGATATAGGATAAATAATAATGAGTTTTTAGAAAGTCCCATGAGGAGTGCTTGGGTGGCTCAGTTGGTTGAGCATCTGACTAGATTTTGGCTCAGGTCATGATCTCACAGTTTGTGATTGAGCCCTGCGTCAGGCTCTACACTGTGTGGAGCCTGCTTGGCATTCTCTCTCCCTCTGTCTCTCTCTCTCCCCCCCCCCAAATAAATAAATACACATTAGAGAGAGAGAGAGAGAAATAAAATAACAAGACTTGGCATTTAAGGGATATCCTTAACCTTCCAAGGAGAGACAGTATCAGAAAGTCAACCACACCCTCCCTCAGGCCCTGGATGGTTGGGGCATCGGACCAAACAGCTTACTAGCCCATCCAGGTGCAGTCATTACCATGTTCTTATCTAGAAGCCTTATTATTTTAATAATAAAAGCAACTCCACGGTCTGAACAGCACTTGCACATGAAATACTCCATCCCGGGGCGCCTGGGTGGCTCAGTCGGTTAAGTGTCCGACTTCGGCTCAGGTCACGATCTCACGGTCCGTGAGTTCGAGCCCTGCATCGGGCTCTGGGCCGATGGCCCGGAGCCTGGAGCCTGCTTCCGATTCTATGTCTCCCTCTCTCTCTGCCCCTCCCCCGTTCATGCTCTGTCTCTCTCTGTCTCAAAAATAAATAAATGTTAAAAAAAAAAAAATTTGAAATACTCCATCCCACCTCCCAGCAGCCCCGAAAGGCAGGTCAGGAAGGCTCTAGTGCCCATCCTTTATGCTCTCACTCCGCAAACTAATAGTTAGAAAGGCTTAAGTGACTCACTTGGGTCACCAGTTAGTCGTGGATTTGGGCCTGGATCCCTCTGACCCTAGACTCCCGCTCTTTCCCACTCGTGCCGCTGGGAATGCCACCCCCACCCCACTCCGTATCCAGTCCTACTGGAATTTAAGGAGAGCACTCAAAGCCGTCCCAGACCTCCCCTCCTCTGCCCCTTCCCCCAGCGTGACATCGTCCCCTCCTGAATTCCCTTAGCACCTTCCTTGTGTCTTTCTGGGGACGCCTTCACCTCACACCTGGTGCTGTAGCTGTCTCTGTGCGTGTCTTTTCTCTGTGTGTAATTCACACCACAAGCCCCTTGGTGACAGGAGCTTATGGTGTACATTGTAAGGCACACACACAACCCTGCACCTCCCCCAACCCCCCCTCCCCACATGCACTCAGACCTGCA
Organism: Lynx canadensis; assembly: GCF_007474595.2. NCBI lineage: Eukaryota > Metazoa > Chordata > Mammalia > Carnivora > Felidae > Lynx > Lynx canadensis. The sequence continues at coordinate 68,041,503 of NC_044319.2, read as the reverse complement.
CGGAAGCAGGGAGCGAGCGGGTCTGCAGACACGGGAGTTCAGGGCACTTTGGCCCCGGACACGTTGCTTGCCCTTACCTGCCACTGGCCATAGGAGGCACTGACCGGTGAGCGAAGTTCTCCTGAGTCCCCGAATGACCAGATGCCCGGGCGGGGGGCTCACGACTAAAACCCGCCCAGCCTTTTCCAGGCCTCAACAGAGAACGGGTAAGGCAAGGCCATGGCACCCCCCACCGGCAACTCCCGGCCACCCGTGGGTGCTGGCCCCTCAGCACCACACTGTCCCCTCCAGCCTCCTGCTTTGCCGGAGAAAAACCGAAACCTCACCCGGGTCGCTCTGATGGGGACACCCGGCGCAAGGAGCCACGCCCTGGGGCATTTACTTGGAGCCGGGCTCCCGCTCCGGTGTTTTCAACGAGCCAACGGGGTAAGGTTAGCGTCCCATTCTGCGGACGAGGAAACGGAGCTCCGGTTCCGGGAAGGTGGCCGGCTCACTCTTGTTCTCAGGAGGCAAGACGCCCGCTCGAAGCCAGGTCTGCCCACTCACCGGCCACCCCCTGCACGCAGCCACCGCCGCCTCCCTCCTGCCCCAGCTTCTCCGTGAACCTGCGTCGGACAAAAGGAGCGGGAAGGCGGGGGTCTGTGGGGCCGACGGGGCTCCTGCGGGTCCGGGCGAGGCCTGAGGATGGTGCGGAGCCGCAGGGAACGGGGGCTCGGCCCGTCCGGCTCAGAGCCACCACGGTCCCGCCCGCGGCACGCCAGCGGGTGCCCCGCTCTGAGCGCACAGACCCGGCCCGTCCGTGCCTCCCTGCACAACTGCTTGTGAACATCAGACACGGTTAAATGCGTCTGCGGCAGCTTTGGTGGGGAAAGTGGCGCGTCCGGCCAGATGAGTCAGTCCGGATGCCGCGTCTATTTACGTGAGGGGTCAAGGCTCAGAGCAAAGGTGCGGACACCGTGTCTGGAGAGAGGGCACGAGAACTGGGGAGAGAGAGCACTCTGTCGCCGTGCTGTGGCCGAGGGAAGGCCCCTGCAGATCCCTGCTTGGCCAGGGCACGGCTCTCAGCCTCGTCCCAGAGCCCGTCTGCCCAGGACGGACAGGGCCCGTCCTGGGTCACAGGGGTGTGTCCGCTCGGGCGCCACGCTGCAGTAGCATGGGTGAGGGCACCCTTGCCCCTGCAGAGGTTCAGCCTCCTGGGGTCAGGGTTTCTGTCTGCTTCCATCCCTGGGGCCTCCCCAGTGCCTACAACAGTGCCTGGCACAGGGCGTGCTCCTGGCCCCAGTCCCAAGGGCTCAGAGAAAGCTAGCACCTCCAGCAGTGTCACGGGCCCAGAACAGGCACCCGAGCTGCCCCGGGGAGGGCCAAGGCCCCTGGTGCGGAGGGACGCAGTGGGCCCGTCGCCGCCGCCCTCGCTGGACCACCCTCCTGAGTTAGGGCACCGCGAGATCCACCTCTCCCAGGGGCCCGGCCGGCACCTGAGGCCTGAGCCCTGGACGCCAGCTGTTGCCGTCGGCCCCTCCCCAGACCCCAGCTGGCCGGTGGCAACTAAAGCGGGGAGGGCCCGGGGGTTCGCGGCCCGGCTCCGGCCCGGGACTGAGGCCCAGCGGGCTGGTTGGTGCTCACCAACCTGCCCCCGCCCCTCCGCTCACGCGGCCTGCCGCGGTTTGTGGGGAGTGTGGCACCCTCTGCTGGTGGCAGGTGCGCACAGCTCTGCACTCCCTGCTCCCGGGAGGCGCGCGGGGAGATCCCAGGCAGCACGCCCCCCCCTCCGCCCGCCAACCACCTGCCTCCTTCCGTGGAGGCCCAGGGGTGCGTCTGGGGCCGGGATGCACCCTCGTGAACATTTCGCAGAGGTAGCTCCTCCTGGCAGGTTCCTTGACTTTTCCCCCCTTCGGGGAAGAATTACCCCTGCTGCCACCCTCGGTGATGCAGGAGGAGAGGGCGCAGGGGCCACGGGCGGCCTCCAGGCCCCGCCCTCTCAGCACGGACGGCCTCCCTCTCCGAGATGGGAGGTTGCCTAGGCCCACGAGGGAGGTGAGGACAAGGGACAGAGCCGGGGTCCCCTCAACGGGCCTCTGCTCGCTCGCTCGCTCGCTCGCTCGATTGATTGATTGCTGCACGGCCCTGGCACGCCACCCTGGCCCTACCTGCCGGCTCCCCCCTCCCCCTCTCCCCCCCCCCCCGCCGCACCTTTCCCCACCCCTCCCCACTGGCTCCCCCCTCCCCGCCAGCTCTGCCCTCCCCGCCAACTCTGCGCCCCCCCCGCCAACTCCCCCCTTCCCCCGCCCCCCGCACCTCTCCCCACCCCTTCCCACTGGCTCCCCCCTCCTCACCCCTCCCCGCCAGCTCCCCCCCCCGCGCCCCTCCTCCCCCCTCCCCCCCAGCTCCTCCTCCCCCTCCACCCTCTACCAGCTCCCCCCTCCCCCCCCCGCACCCCTCCCCCGGCTCCCCCCCTCCCTTCCTGCGCCCCTTCCCACCCCTCCCCGCCAGCTCTGCCCTCCCTGCCAGCTCCGCCCTCCCCCGCCCGCGCCCCTCCCCTCCCCCCCGCGCCCCTCCCCACCCCTCCCCGCCAGCTCCCCCCCCCGCGCCCCTCCTCCCCCCTCCCCCCAGCTCCTCCACCCTCTACCAGCTCCCCCCTCCCCCCCCCCCCGCACCCCTCCCCGGCTCCCCCCCTCCCTTCCTGCGCCCCTTCCCACCCCTCCCCGCCAGCTCTGCCCTCCCTGCCAGCTCCGCCCTCCCCCGCCCGCGCCCCTCCCCTCCCCCCCCGCGCCCCTCCCCACCCCTCCCCACCAGCTCCCCACCCCTGCCCCGTGCCCTCCAAGTCCAGGCCCCCGGCTGCAGCCCGGCCTCGGTGCCCAGCACTTTGATATGAATAATGCAGAAGGGCAGGCATCTGGCTCACTTCCCTGCTTTGCCCCCTTCCCTCCTGGTACAGTGGCAGCTGGAGGGTTGCTATGGACACTGTCCCTCCTCGGTGACAATCCGCAGCCGCCCTCCCTGCTGGAGTCCCCGAGCCGCCGCCCGACCGCCGAGCCTGCAGCAGCGGGAGGCCTCGCGGAAGCGCCGCAGGGGGAGCAGGATCAGATGGGCTGAGGGGAAGCTGGGAGGCGAGACGGAAACTGCACGAAATTGGAAGCAACAAGCTGGACCTGTGCAGGGAGACTGACAAACCGCAGTCGGCTTAGCCAGAATTGGAAAGGCAGTGGTGTCTTGACAGGCTCCCATCGAAACGGACGTCAATCACTCGGACAGCATCTCTGGGGCAGGTGCAGGGAGGGGGGTGCAGAGGCCCCGCAATGGAGTGCGTGGATGGTGGGCGGGGTGGACGGGGCGTGGGCGGGGCGGGCGTGGACGGGGGCGTGGACAGGGGCAGGGATGGGCAGGGGCGCGGACGGTGGGCAGTGTGCCTGAGGGGGTAGCGGGGAAAGACGGCGTGGGTGGCGGGCATGCGGGGCGGTGGTGGGTGGCAATGGGCCTTGGCGGGGAGGGCAGCGGGCGTGGGCCTTGTCTGCAGGAGAGACCTTGACGGCCCCTGGCCCTTATGTAAGGACAACCACGGAGGTCTTCTGAGCTGGACTCGTGGCCACTCTGCTCCCCCGCCTGAGGACACAGCATGCGCCCCTCCACCGATAATGCTGTCTCTGCCTTGAGGACCAGCGCATGATACCTTCTCGAACATCGGTCCAAGAGATGAGGACAGTGTCACTGTTATTCTTGTCCCTACCACGAGACCAGACCTTGTTCCCCACCACTGAGCTCTGCACCATGAAGTCCGACACCCTCGCCCCTGTCCATGTCCCACAGCTGCCCACCTGCGGGTCACCAGGTCACCAAGACCACAAGCCTGCACCTGCCCAGAGACCTCAGGCCCACCTGGACAGAGGGTCCAACGTCGAGCTTCCTTTCTCTGCTTTCAACCAAAGGCCACATGCTAGCGGGCAGGGCACAGCTGGCCTCACCCTCCAGGGCCCCAGTGGCCACAACGGGCCTTTAATGGGAGGGCCTCGGGGACAGCACACCGGGTCTACACTACACCCGCTGAACACATGCACGATGGTGGGGTGGCCTCGTAGGCTGTGCCCACCCCACTCGGGTGTGGCCATGAGGGGGGCAGAGTAGCTTTGCCTTGCCCTGACCGCCCCCACACGCCCCCTTCCCGGGCCCTGACCGCCCCCGCGTGCCTCTTTCCCGCGGTACTGACCCTGGAGTAAGAGTAGGAGCAGCTGGGGGAAGCCCGTGTCCAGCCTGGAAGGCCCTGGAGACAGAAAGACCCAGACACAGGCAAACACACACACACGTGAGAGCCCTCGGACACGTGTGTGCATCTGTGTACGTGTGCAGAGACAGGGAGGGATCAAAGGTTTTGCCAAGTCCCCACGTTTATCTCTCTCGTGTTTTATTTCTGCCGTAAGATACAGGCAGCAAACCAGAAAGCTGTTCCACGTCCGGGCTCTGTGGAAATTCCAGAAGTAACCTTGAACACAGGGCCACAGAGTCCCCCACAGAGTAGGCGTAGGGCAGCCAGCTAGGCCCACTCACGAGCGGTGACTCAGTCCAATGCTGATTTTACAAGCGAACTCCCATCCCAGCTCAGGAAAGCCACAAATCACCGCCCATCCTGGACCACGAGGCCACTCGGCCACTCAAGGACAGTCCTGTCGCAAACGTTGGGGCCAGGGAGCGGAGGGTCTGCCGTCCCGGGCAGGAGGATGCGCAGCCCTGCGGCCTGGTGTTGACTGCAGCAGAGGAACCTGCTTTGGGCAGAGGCACAGCCCCACGCGGACTTCCCGGGGCCACCGCGCAGCCTACGGCAAGTGTTTCTGACGGAGCAAGGGATGCCGAGCTGTAGGGAGCCCTCGGTGGTAGAAGGTGCCGGTAAGCAGCAGCCTGGAGGGCACGTCTCGAGACCGAGGGGCCTTCGGACCTGCCCATGACCTCTACCTGGGGAACCTTGTCTTCCTGCTCACAAGCCCAGGAGATGCGGGAGGGTCAGGGGAGGAGAGAACATTTCGACTCCAGATTTCCAGGCTGCCCGTCACTGGATGGGGAGGGTGTGCAGCCACCGGGGGCACCCCTCCGTCACCCCGTCACTGGAGCTGGACTGCGGCTCACAGGCAGACCCGGCCAGCACCGGGGAGCACCTGCCAAGCGCCCAGTGTTGTGCAGCTGCCTCTGTGAGTCACTTCTCGTCCCCCTGTTCCACCGAGCAGCTGGGACCCCGTGAGGCCCGTGTCCTCCCCAAAGACCCAGCGCTCTCATCTCGGCCATTTTCCTTTGGGCCCTTGAAAGTCCCAGGTCAGAATGGCACCAGGGTGAGGCCGCAGACCTCAGAGAGAATATGCGCCCCGGACCCACCAGGACCCTAACGGGGGTGGGGGGTATGCGCCCCGGACGCACCAGGACCCTAACGGGGGTGGGGGGTATGCGCCCCGGACCCACCAGGACCCTAAGGGGGGTGGGGGGTATGCGCCCCGGACGCACCAGGACCCTAATGGGGGTGGGGGGTATGCGCCCCGGACCCACCAGGACCCTAAGGGGGGTGGGGGGTATGCGCCCCGGACGCACCAGGACCCTAACGGGGGTGGGGGGTATGCGCCCCGGACACACCAGGACCCTAACGGGGGTGGGGGGTATGTGCCCCAGACCCACCAGGACCCTCATGGGGGGATGCAATGCAGGAAAGCCCGCCTCCTCCTTGCGTCTGAGCCTGTGATTTTGTGACAAGAGGGGGCTCCCGCGTTCCTTGTGGCCGTGGTCGCGGGGGCTTCTGGGAGGCCTGGTGAGCCACTGACCCTCTTTTCTTGGTGTAAGTTCTTTCTCGTCCTGCAAACCTGGTGATAAAGCCTCCAGCACAGGCAAATGTGAGCCCGGAGTGTAAGGCCAGTGGCTTTGTCCTGACTTCTTGTTTCTGCCCCCATTAGAGAAGCTTCTGAACCAGCCAGGAGGGGCAGCCCCGGCAGATCCCGCGTCTGACCCCGTCAGCGGGGCATTGCTCCATCTCCTAACGAAGGCAGGGAAAGCGCCGTCCCCCTCCCCGTGCCCAACAAAGAACTTCTAGGGTCCCACGTGCCGTCAGACCCACGGATCTTGGCTGACGGACCTTCCAGTGTCGAGAGAAAGGACACGACTACAAGGATCCAGAGACACCTGACCCCCAGGTCTGGGACTGCAGGGACTTGATCTGTGTGTTTGGATACCAAGACAGGAATTTTCCAGAAGAATAGAGTGCCAGGGACCAGCAAGCAGCCAGTATCTCCTAGGTGAGGCTGGACCCGCTCGAACTGGAAAGATCTGGTCTCCTCGTGGTGTCATGGGCCGGAAGCACTTAGCACAGCGCGGGCACGCGGCGGGTCCTGGGCAAATGCCCCTTCCCTCTCTGCTCGGTGCATCCCTCTCCCGTGAGGGTGTCCCGCTGGCGGGGAGGGAGCGTGGGCAGCAAGGAGCCCTCCACTACCTGCTTCGGGAGCACGAAAGCGCTGAATGCGGGGAGCACAGCCACATGCAGTTCCCGAGGTTGCTCGGGAGGGAAGGGGCCAGGCCCGCGGCTTTCCACGGGAAGGCGCTCTGAGCAAAGGAGCCCTCGGCCATGGGGCCTGGGGGGCGGGGGGGCGACATCTGCGGCGCTCGCTTCCGCCTACAGGACCCCCAGCTGCCCGTCCCGGGGGAGGCGACGTCAGACTAGCCCAAGGGGTGTCGCGAGCCCAACTCCAAGGCCAAGCTCAGCCAGGCTGGCCCTATTCTTGGCCAGGGGTGGGGGGGGGGCGGGTTAGCCTCTCGCCTCTCCTCCGGTGGCCCAGCCTTGGCCATTTGGAAGCAGCTTAGCCGAGTGACGCGCCAGAAGGGAGAAGAGACACATGCACCCACGTGGCATCCACGTGGCGGTCTGTCAGCTGCACCGCAAAAGTGATGGTGGGGGGGCGGCGGAAGCCGGTGACTCAAAGCAGGTTCGGGATTATCTGCTGCTTCCAACCATCCACGTCCCTCATCACCATGGAGAACTGAGAGCTGGGTGTATCTGCCTCCCCCTCAGTGCTGGTGCTGGCATTAGAGGCGTGATTTGTACTTGGGGCAACGGCGGCTAAGGGACCCGGTCTCTGCAGGAAATTCTCTCCAGCGCCGAAATGTCATGAAATAGCTCTCTGCACCTGGTCCCTCCCCTCTTGGTCCCTTTAAAAATGGCTGGATGGGGCGCCTGGGTGGCGCAGTCGGTTAAGCGTCCGACTTCAGCCAGGTCACGATCTCGCGGTCCGTGAGTTCGAGCCCCGCGTCGGGCTCTGGGCTGATGGCTCAGAGCCTGGAGCCTGCTTCCGATTCTGTGTCTCCCTCTCTCTCTGCCCCTCCCCCGTTCATGCTCTGTCTCTCTCTGTCCCAAAAATAAATAAACGTTGAAAAAAAAAATTAAAAAAAAAAAAAAAATGGCTGGAAAGAGGAGCACCTGGGGAGCTCAGTGGGTTGAGCGTCCGACTTCGGCTCAGGTCATGATCTCGCGGTTCGTGGGTTCGAGCCCCGTGTCCAGCTCTGTGCTGACAGCTCGGAGCCCGGAGCTGCTTCGGATTCTGTGTCTCCCTCTCTCTCTGCCCCTCCCCCACTTGTGCTCTGTCTCTCTCTGCCTCTCAAAAATAAATAAATATTTAAGAATTCTTTTTAAAAGACATTTGGGGTGCCTGGGTGTCTCAGTCGGTTGAGCGTCCGACTCCGGCTCAGGTCATGATCTCACGATTCGTGGGTTCTAGCCCCACATCGGGCTCTGTGCTGACGGCTCAGAGCCTAGAGCCTGCTTCGGATTCTGTGTCTCCCTCTCTCTCTCCCCCTCCCCAACTCTCTCTCTCTCAAAAATAAATACACAAACTTAAAAAAAAAAAACACAAAACAAGGACATTTATTATCCCACACATTGAGGACTGGAGAGGTAAAATCGTTCTAGGGGCCATTAATCTGGTGGCATGTGTCCCCATGAACAGAGGTTGTTTCTGACTCTCTGCCCTACTGTCTTCAGCATGTTGGCTACTTCCTCATGATCACAAGATGGCTGCAGTGCCTCCAGGCATCCCATCACCACCCTTCAAAGTCTAGAAACAGTAAAGAGACACACCAATCTTGGATTTTCTTTTAATAGAGGAAAACCGTCCCAGAAAACTGTCCTCCATGTCTCACTAGTCAAAAACAGGTTACATGCTCAGAGCTAACCCAATCACCCACCGAGGCAGGTGGGGGCCATATTGGCTAGACTGGGGCCCGTCTTCCTCTGAAGCAGATGCTGACGGGTTGAGCACTGAACCAAGGAATCAGAGATTCAAGGAGGAAGCGAGCCCAGCACTGCGTCCACCAGACCAGCCGGAGGCCCAGATGCACTCACCATAAGGATTCTCCCCCACCAGGACAGCTCCCCAGTGTAGACGGCGAGGACGGTGCCGGCCCAGTGTCCTTGTGACTCAGATAAGAAGGGGTGAGACGCTGGCTCGCACCGAAATGAGAACCGCCAGCCTTACTGTGAGCTCACTTATCTAGAAGACACGCGTCCACCTTCCTTAGAGAGATCTGGGGAAGGGATCCTATTAAAGATGTGGCCTCCACGCACCCGGGAAGCAAAGCCTCTGGCGAAGGCCAGCGGGCCGCGCAGGTGATGGGCGCCGCTGCGCGGTGCCCGGGTCTTTAGTTTCCTGCAGGAAACCTGACGCCTCCCTGTCTGGAGATGTGTCCGCTCACGCAGGAGCGGGGAGCCAGAGTGGAAGAGCCCTTCACACTTTCACGTCACGGATTCAGGCTCCTTGAAGAGACGCGCCCACGGCTCCGCCCCCTCCGAGCACCCTCATGGGCAGGTTGGGGCTCGCTCTTTGGAACCAAGTAAGGGGGTGACCCAGAGCCAGGCAGGCGACGAGGAGGAGGGAGGAGAGAGGTGTGCAGAGCTGGGGGACAGAGCAGCCCTGGGAGGGCCCGCCAGCGGCTCGAAGGCCGAGGGGCCGGCTGCACAGAGGGGACAGGTGGAGGGAAGGGAGGCCGCGGCAGAGGACAGAGGACAGAAGAAGGAGAGCCCGAGGGGAAAGGCCTCGAGGGCTCGGCACACAGCCCCCTGGCCACCACTTTCTCAGGGACTCTTATCAACACCGACACTTGCCGTGGGAATTTCCAGCGGTGGGTCACCTTCTCGCGGCCGAGGACAGAGATCCAGGGGGTCACGCCCCGTCTTTCCAGCCGGGCAGGACCCAGGTGTTTCCAGACCCGGGACCAGGCGGTACTGAGAGGCCGAGCGGTCATTTTCCAAAGAGGCCTGGGACACACAGGAATCTTGGTTAAAGGGAGGGAAGACACAGCCAGGACCCCCGGGGTCGTGATGACGTGTGTGCTCAGACTTTCGACCCTTGTCCTCCTGAGCCCCACGGCTGGGAGGACCGCAGTCTGAAGACAATCCACACACCCCATCGTCCCTCACAGTGCACGTGGGCATCTCCAAAAGTAATCCCCAACGTGGCATAAGCTGTCTCCCTCGATAGGCTGCCTAGAGAACTCTTCTTCATCCCTCAAGGCCCTGTTCAAACGAGCCTCCTTCGTGAGACCCTCCCTGATCCCCACAGCCCCAAACAGGGTCAGCCGTGACCTCTGCCGTGAGCCTCCGACACTGTAGGGACTCCCAGCGGGAGTGGCTTGTCCTTACGCATCTGTGTGCCCGGCGTGGGGGACAACACCAGGAACAGACAGGGATGCCACACACTTGGGAACTAACGGATGAGCAAAAAAAGAAGTCTGACTAGAGCGTGAGCTTCTCAGCTCACGCGGAATTAAATCAAATCCCAGAACTTTGAAACCAACGGGGCTCGGTGTTCACCAAGCCCTTCTCACATCCCTGGAAATACTTTTCTAATCTATGCTAATCTGTACACATAGGAGGCTTTCAGTGCTTTTATTGACTTCTCAGGGGCGCCTGGGTGGCTCAGTCGGTTGAGTGGCCAACTTCAGCTCAGTTCGTGATCTCACAGTTTGTGGGTTCCAGCCTCACGTCAGGCTCTGTGCTGACAGCTCGGAGCCTGGAGCCCGCTTCGGATACTGTGTCTCCCTCTCTCTCTGCCTCTCCCCTGCTTGCACTCTCTCTCTCCCTCTCTCTCTCTCTCTCTCAAAAATAAACATTAAAAAAAAATTACTTCTCTGAATTCTCATAGTAATATTTGCTTGCTCATATAAAAATCTGGAAAGAACAGAAAACAATAAAGGAGAAAATGTACAACCCACCTACCTGAAGTATCGTTAACATTTAGCAAACTGCAGTCTTTTCCGTGCATTGTGCTTTCCCTGCACAGCTGAGACGGTCGGTTGTAATGAGTGTGTACCTGATACTTTCTGTCTTGCTGATTTCATTAAAGGAAGCCACGCAGATACATTAAATTTCATCCCACTGACACACCACCACCAACCCCACCCGCCTGGCACCTTCGTTAGGTGGCGCCGCGCCCCCCGTCTGGCTCCAGGCTCCAGCGGCTCACGAGTCTCAGGCACTTGTCAGGTCCTGCTGTTCCCGGCGCCACTGCCCTGAACCTCCGGGAGGAAGGTGTGCGTGTCTGGGCAGCACCAGACGTGGGCTCCGGAAGGGCCTCCTCTCGGCCAGCGCGGGTGCAGGGGACGCTACCTGCGCTGGGGCCCGCGAGCTGACCCTAAAGGCAGCACCCCTGGTGTCCGGACGCGCACGAGGTGAGCTCAAGGGGCAGGACCCGCCTGTCTTCTTGCCATGACCCACCCAGAGCCTCCACAGAGCCCAGCACCTGGTGGGTGAGTGAATGAGTGAGTGAATGAGTGAGTGAATGAGTGAGTGAGTGAGTGAGTGAGTGAATGAGTGAGTCACTGAGTGAATGAATGAGTGAATGAATGAGTAAATGAATGAGTCAATGAATGAGTCAATGAGTGAATAAGTGAATGAATGAGTGAGTGAGTGAATGAATGTGACTGAATGAGTCGATGAATGAGTGAATGAATGACTCAATGAGTGAGTGAATGAATGAGTGAATGAGTGAGTCACTGAGTGAATGAATGAGTGAATAAGTGAATGAATGAGTGAATGAGTCAATGAATGAGTCAATGAGTGAATGAATGAGTGAATGACTGAATGAGTCAATGAATGAATGAATGAGTGCATGAATGAGTCAATGAGTGAATGAATGAGTGAGTGAATGAGTGAATGAGTGAGTGAATGAGTGAGTGAATGAGTGAATGAGTGACTGAATGAGTGAATGAATGAGTGAATGAGTGACTGAATGAGTGAATGAGTGAGTGAATGAGTGAGTGAATGAGTGACTGAATGAGTGAATGAGTCAATGAATGAGTCAATGAGTGACTGAATGAGTGAATGAATGAATGAATGAGTCAATGAGTGAATGAATGAGTGAATGAATGAGTCAATGAATGAGTGAATGAATGAGTGAATGAATGAGTGAATGAATGAGTGAATGAATGAGTGACTGAGCGGTGCCCCGTTGGGGGGTGGGTGAGCTGTGCCTTCCACGTGTCACACCCCACGACGGCAAACACAGAACCCCAAGCCTCTGGGGAAGTCTGGGGACATAATGTGGCAGTGGCAGGACAGTGTTCTAAGTGCCTGGGCCAGAGCGCGGGGGGACGGCCAGACCACGGCCCCAGCTGAGCCTCGAACACTAAGGAAGCGCGAGGCCCCCGTCTCCCACCCCCTCCCTCTCTCACACCTACACACTCACTGCTACGCACCTGTGCCTCTCCGATGGCATCCGGGGCAACCAGCTGGACAGGAAGCCCGCCAGGTGAGGAAGGTCATAGCGGGGCTCTCCTGTGGTCACCGGAGGAGCGGCTCTTGTGTGACGGCCGCTCAGCGGACAAAGCGGGTCAGCAAGCCCGAGGGCATCTGTCCAGCGGGTCACTCGCCGGGCCCCACACCTGAGAGCCAGGGGTGAACAACGTGTGTCCCTCCTTGCGGCGCCCACCTCTCTGTCCCCCACACCACCACCCCCAGAGCCCCAGCACCTCACATGGCAGGTGTGCCCCCCGTCCTGGTGACCCAGCCTCGTGACAGCTCCCAACATGGCCCTCCCTCCGTCCCTGCCCCTCTGCCCCAAGTCACATCCCTCACACCTAACTGGCCCCACCGCCGTCCCCCCGCCCTCAAACCCGCCTCCGCAGGGCAGCACAGAAATCGCTGGAAAACGCAAATCTGACCGTGCCGCCCCTTCCTCTGCTTCAGACCCTGTAAAGGCTTCCCGGAGCTGCCGGATAAAAGCCAAGTCCTCGCGGGTGGCCCCCCTCGGCCTGGCTCTCTTCCGTGCCGCGCCCTTCCCACCCCACCTGCCACACACGCTCTCCCAGCCCCTGGAGAGCCCAACCGCTCACCACCCAGGGCTCCTCTGCTTGGAACGCTGGCAATGTCTCCCCCCCCCCCCCCCTTCTTCATCTGCCTTCCAGGCCCTCCCTCCGCAGGACTCCCAGGCGACCACCGCCTCCTCCGGGAAGCCGTCCCTAACTCCTCAGGCTACTCCGTTAACACCCTGCACCTGTCCATCAGGGTGTCCGTGGTAATCAGTGTGCGCTTAGCACTGGCGCCCCCCAGCCTGACACCCACTGAAACAGAAGCCCCAAGGAGTGGGCACCTGTTACCCTAGGGCCTGGAGCACAGAGGTGCCACAAGACGTTGTTAAGTGACAAATACAGTGCGGGGCCAGGGGCTGTGACAGTGGGGAGAGCCACGTGTGTCAACCCAGGAGAGTGGGCGGGGCTGAGGGCATCTCCCTGTGTAATGAGGGGAAGGGCTGGGGCGTCTCCCTGGAGAGGGGGCGGAGCTGGGGAGAGTGGGCGGGGCGGGGGCGGCTCTCAGCACAGTGGGCGGGGCCGGGAGTGTCCTCGGCGAGGGGGCGGGGCGGGGCGGCTCCCCGGGGGAGTGGGCGGGGCTGGGAGGTCTCCCTGGAGAGCGGGCGGGGCTGGGTCCTTTCCCAGGGTCTGAAACGCTTGAGCTGAGTTCTGATGGATGAGGACCCGTGAGCCAGCTGGGGAGCAGAAGCCAGGGTAGTCTCACTTCCGGCTGAGAGCAAGCTTCCAGTCCCGCTGGGGAGAGTGGGGATAATCCCACACGGCCTGTGCTCAGTGAGTTTGAGAGCACTCCTTAAGACAGGTGCCAGAGAGTAAGTAGGAGGCAGGTGCGAAGGGCCTTACAAGCAGGACAAGTAGTTAGAAGAGGGAGCATGAAAGGATTTACGCAGGGGGTGCCCCTGCTCTGGCTGCAGAAAGCGGGCATAGGACCGAGGCTGGGGACAGGAAGGCCAGTGTGGAGGCCACTGCAGCCGTCCGGCGGGTGGGGCCTGTACTCCGCCCGGGAGGAGAGAAAGAGCAAAACTGGAGAGTCATCAGACAGGACTGACAGGGCTTGGTGACAGGAGGGATATGGGGTTAGGAGAGAAAGGATCATCCCCAAATCCTGCCCTGAGCAGCTCTAGGAGGTGCATTCCCCGAGACCCAGATTGCAGGAGAAAGAAGGGGCCGGAGGTGCTGACACAGCACTTTTCCGGGGCTGGGACAAACCGTGCACAGGCCAGACAGGCCTGGAGCTCAGGACAGATGCCAACAGGGCTGAGGTTCAGTTCAGAAAAGATTCGTCGAGCCCCTGGGACGAAAGGCCGGTGCTCCCAAGTGTGAGCACCACAGAGCTGTGGGAGTGGGGTGCACAGCTCCCAGAGGGACCCCAGACACGGCCTGGGATCCCCGGCAAGTGCCGGGGAGCTGGCGGTGCAAGGTGGGGAGAGGCGCACGAAGGGCAGGTCGCCGGAGCCCCCAGTGTCCTTCTGGCCACCTGACACTCGGAAGTTGCCGTGTAGCCCCTGGAGGGGGTGATCAAAACTCTGACACGGTCAGATGTCTGGCCACGTTGGGAGACAGTCAGACAGAGGGTAACAGACCCCACCAGCCACGGCCCCCCTACTTCCTCGTAACAGAACCCAAGGTTTGCTCAGTCCTTCACCTCCCACGGGGCCAAATGTCTCAGAGAAGGGGGCTACACCTGTGGGCCCAGGGGTCGAGTCACAGCTGGTCGGAGGCCACTGCGGTGACCCCAGTGCCCTTCACGGGCCAAGGACGCCCCTGGAATGAGAAGAGGTGGGCAGGAAAAGAGGGGCAGGATTAGGATGAAGTGGACACAGAAGTAAGGACGTGCTTTCAACAGCACCGTCCACACCGCTCGCCCACAAGAGGCACCACGCAGACTGAACCCGGAACTACAAAACGAGTCTCGCTCACTTTGGGAGAATTTAAGCCACGTAAAAATATTCCCTGACCGAAAGGAACCTCAATCAGAAATCAGCAACAGAAAGATCGCAGAAGCCTCCAACACTTACAGGCTAAATACCACACTTCCAAATAACCCACGGGCCGCACAGGAAATGGGGAGAGACGGAGAATATTTTGAACAAAAAGAAAACACAACAAATTGGAATTTGCTGCAAAAGCGGTACTTGGGGAGCTGATAGCCTGTAAGGCTACAGGGATCAAACGCCTGCATCAGAGAAGAGAGGAGGCTCTGAGTGAACGACTCCGGCTCTTACATTAAGAAATTAGGAAAAAGAAGAGAAAACAAACCTAAGTAAACGAAAGAAAGGAGTATCAGGGTTGGAAATCACTGAAATAGAGAACATAAAAGCATTAGAAAAAATCCATCCAACCAAAAGCTGGATCTTTGAGAAATTTTTAAAAAATGGGGGCGTCTGGGTGGCTCAGTCGGTTAAGTGTCCGACTTCAGCTCAGGTCATGGTCTCACAGTTCGTGAGTTTGAGCCCCACATCGGGCTCTGTGCTGACAGCTCGGAGCCTGGAGTCTGCTTCGGATTCTGTGTCTCCCTCTCTCTGACCCTCCCCTGCTCATGCTCTCTCTGTCTCTCAAAAACAATAAACAAATGTTTTTTAAAAAGTTATTAAAAATAAACATTTTTTTAAAAAATCGATGACTCTGTAGCCAGACCAATCAGAAAAAAGAGAATAGTCGAAAATTTGTCAGTCTCAGGAATGAGAAGGTAACATCCCTACAGATTCTCAGATGCCAATAGGATATTAGGAAGTGTTGTAAATAACTCCATGCCAATTCGTCTGACAGCTCAGAGGAAATTTAAAGCCTGGTTTAGTGTGAAAGATGCAAACCACTAAAGTTCACACAAGAAAAAATAAATAATGTGAGTAATCCTATATCTAGCGAAAAACTGAATTTGTAGTTTAAAAACTTGCCACAAGGAAGCCCCAGACGGCTTCAGTGGTAAATCCTAAATAACACCAGGTTCTACACAAACTCATCCAGAAAACTGAAGGGAAGGAAATATTCCCAATTCATTCTATGAGACTAGAATTACCAAGATACCACAACAAAACAAAGACATTATAAGAAAATGCAGACCAAATTCCTCACAAACACAGGCACAAAAATTCTAAACCACAATTTAGCAAATTGAATCCAACAATATATAAAAAGGATAAAACACCACAATCATTGGGATTTAGCCAAGGAAAGCAAGGTTGGTTTAAGGCTTGAAAAATCAATGACTAGAACTCACATATTAACCAACCAAAAAAGGAAAATATATATGATATAATTTCAGAAAACGTATTCGATAACATCCAATACACATTCATGATGAAAACCCTTCAGAAAACTAGGAATAGAACAAACCACCTCAACCCGATACAGGGTAGCTACAAAAAGCCTACAGCTAACAGCAGACCGGACGGTTAAATGCTGAGAGCTTCCCCCTGGGATGCAGAATCATTCGTGCCCACTCTCACGACCTATTCGACGTGAAGTTCTGGCTGGTACCGTAAGACAAGAAAAAGAAATCGAAAGCATCCGGATTAAAAAGGAAGAAGCGAAACTGTCTCTATTCAGAGATGTCATGAATATCCAATAACCTATGGAGAAAATGTGGTTAAACTCTCCAAAAAAGTCACTAGAACTGATGCGTGAGTTCAAAAGGTTTCAGGATAACCCTCAACACAGAAAACTCCGTGGTATTTCTACATATTGGCCATCAACAACCAGAAATTGAAATGAACAATGCCAATTACAGGAGCATCAAAACTATGACACAGGGATAGTTCTGACCAAGGACACGCACCGTCTGTGCCCTGAAAATCACAAAACGTGGCTGAGAAAAATTTGAGATGTAGGAAATGGCAGGACACATAGCAGGGTCATGGGTCAGAGGCTCAAGATGGTTCAGAGGCCAACTTCCCAACTGACCCATAGGTTCAATGCGATCCCGATTAAAACCTCAGTGGGCTTTTTAACAGACATTTAGGAGCTTATTCTAAAGTTTATGTGGAAACGCAAAGGACCTAAAGAAGCCAAACAACTTTGAAAAAGAAAGTGGGAGGATGCACGCTGCCTGATTTCCAGAGTCATTACTGAGCTGAAATAATTGAGACAGAATGGAGCTGGGACAAAAATAGACACAAAGATCCGTGGAACAAAGCAGACCCCACACGGCCGTGGACTACTGACTTTCAACAAGTGGGCAAAGGCCGTTCAGCAGAGGGGGAAGAGTCCTTCCGACAAATAACGCTGTAACAACTGGAAATCTATGCGCAAAAAAATTAGCTTTGACCCTTACCTCACACCATGTACAGAAATTCACTTACAATGGACTGCAGATTTCCATGTAAAACGTCAAGGTATGAAAATGTCCAGAGGACAGCGTGGGAGAAAATCCTGGTGACCTTGGGTCGGGCTGGTCACCGGATCTATGCATTAGCGCAGGACCTCTGCGCAGCGCGCCCAGCGCCACGGGCCTGCGCGCCTCGTTGGCTGCGCGCCTCGTTGGCTGCACGCCTGGCAGCCGTCACCCCTTCTCCCCCAGAGCTCTCCCTCTGGGAGCCACGCCCCCCCCCCCGCCCCGTACTTCGTAGCAGCCACGTGTCTCGGTAGGACTGACCCCGTGCCAGTTCCCAGGTGGTCCCCACCTGGCACACACCATCCTTTGTATGACACAATGACTGATTCAGGCCTAGGAAGTGATGCCCCGTGGCTGGGGCAGAAGACATTCTCTCTTGCAGCCCACACGGGAGCAGGATGAATGTGTCGTCCACAGGGTGGGGGCAGCCACCGTGCCCTGGGGAGAAGTCAGCCTGAGAAAGAAGCCAGCACCCAGAGGAGAGTGGAGTCTAGGGAGCTAATGGGAATCAGAGCCTGAGCCCTGATCAAACCATGCCTGAAGTTAGTCACTTCTGCAATTCTGTCATCTGAGATGATGAATCCTCTTTATTGCAGAAGTCTATTGGAATTCATTTTCCTCCGTTACCTGCAACCAAAAGCATCCTCACTGATCCGGGAGCAAAGAAGAAGGCCATTAATTGCATCTGGTAACACGGCGGAGTGGGGGGCGGGGGGAGCGTCTTTCCAGAGAGGAGGTCCTTTAGCTTTGATCTATAGGATGAGTAGGAGTTCACGAAGAACCAAGAAAGGTAAGAGTGATGGGGGCTGAGTCCGCCAGGCAGCTGGTCACCTCCAAGTGACCTTGAGGGCAGCCGGGCAGCCACCTCTCCGTTCAGCCAGCCTGCACGGAGGGCCGCTGCCAGGCCAAGTGAGTGCAAAGAAGTCAGGAGAACCTGCTGGAGAAACCCCAGGGCATAACAAAGGACACACCCAGCTGTGCAGTCATTCAGAATCTTCAATCTTGCAAGTTGCCTCCTGCCTGGGAGGGCCTGGAGACCAAGACCGGTGGGGTCTGGAATTTTCCCAGCCTGGGCACTCCTCACCCACAGCCCCGTCTGCCTTTGTCTCACAGCCAACAACCTCAACAACAAATCCACGTGTGATCATGACATCCCCAAATAAGTACAATGAATCCTTTTTCCTTTTGAAAAACAATCCTCTCTCTCTTGGGCTGAAATCAAACCCCAGCCTTCCATGTGGCCTGTTAGCTTCCCGCTGATGAGTTCCAGCACATTCTCTCATGTGAATTTCACAGCAGCCCTGGAATGGGGGCGGGCGGGGGGGGGGGGGCATTACTGGCCCCAGGTAGCAGATGGAGACCCGGAATGGCTTGCTCAAGGCAACAAGGCTAACATCTGCTGGAGGCGAGACTTGACAGAAGCTTTTGGGGCCAGTTCCTGGGCCCTGCACTGCCTCTCTCGTTACACAAATTCTCAGAAGACCATCTTCACTGCTTACCCAGTCTGCATGCAGACAGCAGCAAACCTCACCAGAACAGCAGAGTATTTCTGTCCTCCCAGAAATCTAGGAACCCCCCGGGACCACGTTGGGGCTCAGCTGCCAACGTGAGACCTGGGGCAAGTCACGCGAGGGGTCTGAGCCTCAAATCCCTCCACGGGGAAGGGAGACCAGCCGCCCTGCTGGCAGTGGGGAGAATCAAGGGGAGTCTCTGTGCTCTTCCCACAGGCTGGCATTCACCTTGGGCCAGAGCCACCTGCAGAAACAGCCCCCAGCTGGCGGGGCGGCGCGGGAGCCAAGGGCTGCAGGGGACCCCGCTCGGCTTGGGGACCGTGGGAAAGCCGCTCATGGCAGAAAGGGGTCAGGGGAAGGGCAACTTCCGACCTGCTCCCTGGGAACCGCACTCGCACTCGGGTTCCACCCCAGTCACCCGGCCCCGCAGCCGCTCCCTTTCCCAGGCCGAAATCCCGCCTGCAACCGCCCCTGCCTGCTGCCAGCCCCACCGGAACCACAGAGCCAGGAGGCCTCGGACAGACGGCAGCTCCCGTCCAGCCCTGCCCGGTGCCCCCCTCTTCCCCCCGCCCCGCCCCGTCTCCTGCCTGCCCAGGGCCAGGGAGGCTCCGCTTTAACCCACAAGCGTGCCTCCCCTCTCCTCCTTCCGTCCCAGACCCCTTGCCTTCCACCTCCTATGCCCTGCAGAGGGAGAGAAGGAGGGGGGCGCCCCGCCGAGAGAGAGAAGGAGCAGGGAGGGAAGGGGGGGTGGACGCCCCTCCAACGGACAGAAGGAGGAGGGGAATGCCCCACCGTGGGAGAGAAGGAGCAGCCTTCAGCGGCAGAAAAGCCGGCCCGGCAGAAGGGCGGAGGCTCCCCTCTGAATAACCGTCTGGGGACGGTTGCAAATCAGCCTCAGGCGGCTCCCTGAGAGGAAGTGTCCCCCGTCATCCCTCCCTCGCCCCCCCAGCACCCCATGCCAGCACCACCACACCAAGGATCTGCTTCTTGCATCCTGGGGAGACCTGGATGGAATCTGGCAGGGCCCCGTCCGGCCCTCGGTGCCCCCCCCCCCACCACCACCCAGGAGGACGCAGGGTGTCCCTGCTCCGGTCCGGAGTTGGATCCCACCCTCCTCCCTCCTACGACCAGGCTCCGGCCCCCGTCCTCTGCTGCAGCATCAATGTCTCCTTCCCCCCCCCCCCCCAGCCGCCAGCATGGTGCCCACCGACCTTCCCCTCCTTGAATGCGGTTATTCTCTTGCTTTGGGTCTCGATTTGCATCTTCTCAGCCTCCGGCTTTAGAAGCACCGCTTCCTTGGTTTCATCTTTCAGCGTCGTCGTCGTGGTCCGTCGAGGACCTCCGGGCTCTGTCCCAGGGCCCTCCTCCTCTCTGGACGCTCCCCGGGGGGGGGGGGGACCGCTTCCTGTCCCCGGGGTTGGAAACTGCATCTATGTGCTTCTGGCTCCCAAATGTAGAACTCCCGGGTCTCCTGCCCAGGGCTCCTGGGGTTCCAGACGCCGTTCCCAACTGCCTACCGGGCGGCCCTCCTCAGCAAATCACATCACCTCGTGTGCTACCTCGTTACTGCGTCCAAAGTCCGTCCGCTCCCCCCCCCCTCCCCGCACAGCTGCGCTCCTGCCCGAGGCGCCCCGGTCCCTCCTGACGTGACGGTCTCCCTGCTTGGCTCTTGCCCTGCTACCTGTTCCCTCCCCAGTGAGGGTGACCTTCCAGAAACGACTCGGGTCACATTGCTGCCGTGATGGAAACCTTCCAACGGCTTCTCTTCACACTTAAAATTCAAACCTCTTGCCCCAGCTCGAAAACCTGTACCCGGCCAGGCCCCGGCCAGGCCCCGCACCCACATCTCACCCCCCCTCTGCCCAGCGCCCGCCCTGGCTGCCTTCCCTCCTGCCTTCCGGCCTCCGCACACGCTGCCCCCCTGACTCCCGACCTTGTTTTCCCCAGAAATTCTTTTCTCGGCCAGTCCCCCTCCCCCAGCCGTCACACCCGTATCGGCGCTCAGGACGGCAGCCACGGCTGCCTGGGTGACTGCCTGGCGTTTGCTTCTTCATGGTGTGTTTGATGTCCGCATCCCGCGACGGGAAGGAGCCCCATGGCGGCGGGAACCTCACCGTCTTCGTTCAGCGCTGTGCTTGAACGGGGCGCACACTGAACAGCCACCAACTGTTTGTTGACTGGATTAATTTTTTCAAAAAAAATTTTTTATGTTTATTTTTGAGAGAGACACAGCACAAGCAGGGGAGGGGGCGAGAGAGAGGGAGACACAGAATCCCAAGCAGGCGCCAGGCTCTCAGCACAGAGCCTGACTCGGGGCTCGAACCCACGAACTGTGAGATCATGACCTGAGCCGAAGTCGGACGCTCAACCAACCGAGTCCCCGGGCGCCCCTTGAACGAACGGGTTTGTTGAGTTGGCAAGGTCACAACTAGACCTTGGTACTGGACACATCAATGCGCAAAAGGAGAGAGGCTGGGTATGGAGGGACCGCCAGAGACAAGAGCCAAGGCCAGCAAGGACGACGCAGGCCAGCCACACGGGGAGGGTGGGACCAGCATCCTCGTGACCCGTCTGCGACAGCACAGAGCTGTCCCTCTTCCAGAAGGGAATTCGCTCTCTGTTTAAAATAGGCAGTGGTCGTGTCCTCCGACCCAGCACTTCCCCTTCTGGGGGTTTATCCTGTAGAAAAACTCCCACAGATGTGCACAGAGACATTCGCTGTTGGCAAAGCAGAAACCCGGACCCCCCAGATGTCCAGAGTAGGGACCGACCGCATGGCCACGGCAGAGCCGCACGGCAGACCACGTGCAGGAGAACAAGGCAGATTTACCCGCATTTTCACGGGAAGGTGTCCATGTATTTCAATGAGAGAAAACAAGTTACAAGATGAGCGGTACGTACAATTCTACCCTAGTTTTGTTTTTGAAAAGAAATGGTAGTGTGCTCGCATGTGCATAAAATTTGGGAGAGCAGACACTCACTTGTGAATAGTGGTTATTTGGGGGACTCGGCACGGGGCGCTCTGCCCTCCGCGCTTGGTACTCCCGCGTTTGGGTGTGCATATCTGTGCGCCGCTTTCCGCGTTCAGAAAACACAAACGGGAGGTCACGACTGGCAGGCAGGTGGTCCAGGCCTGTGGCAAAGGGAGGGACACACGTGAGTCCGCAGACAAGGAGGCAGGGTGCAGAGAAGCTGTGCCACGAAATTTAAACCTGGACGTGACGGCCTCGTGACCACCCTGTTCACGCCTCACCAGACTAGAACCACAAATCAAAGTCGCACTTCACGTAAGTTCCGCAAATAACCGGCTTCTCCACGGGGGACGCCCGCCTTTCTGGCCCCACCCTTTCCTGGCCACTCAGCCCCCGTTCCCCGGGCATAGCGGGGCCCAGGCTGCAGGTGCCACCCTCGGATCGGGCCCTGCGCTCACCCGTGCACACACACGGGACCCACAGTTCCACTCCCAGATGTGTCCCCAAGAGAACAGAACACCTCCATCCACACGGACACTTGTGCACGAATGCTCACGACGGCCAAGACGTGGAAACAACCCAAGTGTCCGTGGACGACGGATACAGAACGCGTGGAGCCTGATGCGGCCAGCAGTGAAGAGACTTCAGCGTGCTTCAGCGTGCACAGACTTAGACACCGCCCGGTGAAAGCTGCCGTCACGCCAGGCCACGTAGCGTACGATTCCATTCATACTAAACTCCGAGACAGACGCGTCCAGAGACAGAAGGTGGGAACTTGAGGGAGGGAGAACGGGAAGCGAACGGGTAGGGAATTCCTCGCGAGGGTGAAAAACCCCGAAATCGGTGGTCACGGCTGCACAACCCTGTGCTACGTAAACTCCACAGAACCACGCGCTTTCCACGGGTGCGCCGTACTGTGCGAGAGCACCCGTGCGTGGGCTGGTGCGACAGCCGCAGACACGGGGCACCCTCGGCCTCAGCAGCCGCGCCGCGGGACTCCAGCCCCGGCGTCCCCTCCGGGACTGGCGTCTCGGCGCCTCCTGCCCCGCCAGCTGTAGCGGGACCTGCGTCCAGCACGGGACCGGCTTCCACGGGGACAGCAGGGAACAAGACGGGGGACGGAGTCCTCCCTCCGGTCCCCATCAGGCGCCCCCGGCGCTCAGCGTCCCGCCCCTGGCCCATCTCAGTCCACCCGAGTGCCCGCCACGGCTGTGCGTGTGCTCGACAACGCTTTCCAGCCTCAGTCGTTCCTGGCGCCCCGAAACGTGTGAAATACAGAGGCCCGCGTGGACAGGCGTAAAGCTGGAGGCCGAGGCTTCACGTTGGCCACCAGACGCGCCCTGAATGCTAGAGGTAGAGACAGTCTCGTCCTTATAAATCGTCTCAGAAGATTTATGTTGTCATAAAACTCAAGTCATCAACTGTATTTAAAAATGCTGCTTTGAGTTCTCCACATAGATTCACTTAAAGTAGTATTTTGCCTTTTATTTTAATAGATAACCATTTTAGAAGAAAAGGAACTGCTTCAAAAAATCTATGGAAATTAATTTTTTAATGCTTACATTTACTTGAATTTATATTATAATAAAAAATTCAAATTCTGTACCTTTTTAAAAGTGTTCTTTGTATTTTTATCTTTTTTTTTTATGTTTACTTATTTTTGAGAGAGAAAGAGAGATAGAGTGTCAACAGGGGAGGGGCAGAGAGGGAGACACAGAACCCAAAGCAGGCTCCAGACTCCGAGCTGTCAGCCCAGAGCCCGACGCGGGGCTTGAACTCACGGACCGTGAGATCGTGACCTGAGCCGAAGTCGGACGCTTAACCGACTGAGTCACCCAGGCGCCCTGTACTTTTACGTTTCAGATCATTGCTATCAACAGTACACAAATTAGGCAAAATCTTGACCATATAAATATAATTTGTAAATTTTTTTTTTTGCTAAACTAAGGCAAAAGAAACAAACACCGTGGACAACTATGTCATCATTTATGCGTGGCATTTATCTTCGTCCGTCATCTCCGGCTCGAGACAGCACACCCAGACACGCATGAGCACGATTAAATTCCATCCATTTTGAAATCTTGCCAACTTCAAGTTACAGATCTTCCAATTTTGCTGTTGTGAAAGTATACTTATCCAAGTAGGTTAGAATGTACTTTATTTGACAGTTTGCTAGGTACACATATTACCCTTCGACGCTCAGACGCGTGGCTCCTGCCCCAGCCGCACTGACCTGCACCACACAGGCCACGAACCAGCCGGCTCCTGGCACAGGGCCACCCCGGGGCCACAGGCCGCCCCGACGCACGCCCGGCCAACCTGCAGGGGAGAAAGAGGTTCCCCAATACGCAGGCCAACCTGGAGCCTCCCATCCCAGGGTGACACCTCTTCCGAGAAACCACAGCCCCCCCCTCCCACCCCCACCGGAGGGGGCGCTCCTGTTCTGAGGTCCCTCGGATGATAACACATCTACTGTCTCCCGATTCCCCTGGAAGGCACCCGCAGCAGCTGCAGGGCCCCGGACCTCACGCTGCTTCCCGTCCGGTGAGGAGGCAGCCACACGGTCACGCGGCCCGGCCACTACAGCCCTGTGGCCAGCGCCCTGGCCTCAGTGTCCCGCAGGTGAGGTGTGAGTGTGGCCGGGGCGCCCGGGCAGCACCTTCACTGGCCTCGGGAGGCCGAACGGGAACACAGTCTGCACCCCAGAACGGACAGCAGTTAAATTCACAGATTTACCGCAGAACCGAGCATGCATCAGACGCAGACCTCTGGCCCAAGTGTCGGGGGGCTGGGCCCCTGCAAGCGCCCATCACCCCCACACCCCTCTGTCCCGGGAGCAGCGAACGCCCTTCGGGCAACTTTCCCGGAACAAGGGATCTGCCTGTCCCCAGTGATGGAGTCACCGCCCCCAAAGACAAAAACTTGTGACTTTTCCTCGACAGTATTTCCCTTCTCGATTCATCACGTTTCCAAACACCAGTCTGAGACAGGCACCCGGCTCTGCGGGCGAGGACGAGGCCAGTCAAGGGGAGCCTGTGAGACACCCGTGCAGAGAAGCAAGAACATTCGGAAGTCAGCCCCGTCACCTCAGGACACACTGGCCAGGGGACAGGGAGAGAGAGGACAGAGGCCAGCAGAGGAGAGAGAGAACCGCCAGGACCAGAGGAGGGAGGAGGCACCACAGATAGGGCGGGACCAGAGGCGGGAGAAGAGGAGGGGGGAGGGGGGAGGGAGGGGGTGGTCACCGGCTGATGCTGGCTGCATCCCTGGTGGGGGTCCTTCAGGAAGCGGCTTTGCAGAGAGGGGAGCAGAGGCCGAACTGCCAAGCGTTGAGGAGCGAAGGGGAGAGCCCAGGTGGCGCCCGCAGGTCAGCAGACACAGGGGAGGACGGACGACGGAATCTGAGGGAGGCCAGGCCCGGATGGGGACACAGGGCAGAGGGAGCCGAGTGCAGGCAGGAACCGAGGGCAGGCCCTCTACCCCCACGTGTGGACTGTTTTCTGAGCTGGTGGGGTTCAATCCCACTGATGTCACCACAGTGAGGCCCATGGAGAAAGACTGACAGGAGGACAGCAGGTGTGAACCTGCCCCGACGTGCACCTGCCCCGAGCTTGCACATCCGGGACATGCTGAGTGCAGACCTCAAACACCCGCCGGTTTTCAACTAGAAAACCACAGGCGGTCTATGCGGGGAGGGTTCTGGTCCCAAGGTGTGCAGAGAAGCCGCTCTGGGCCTGGGGCCACCGAAGGGCGCCCCTGAGCCTCCTCCAGGGCAGACTCTGCCTGGCCACCCACGTCCACCTCGTTCAGGGTGGGCCTCCTGCAGCCCCTCAGGGGGCCCGTGCTTAGGGCCCACTGCCAGAGGAGGGGTGCAGAAACTTCTGGGAGGGCCTGAGGACACCAGACGGCCTGCTGGGAGGCCTGGGAAAGTCTGGGCCAGCCAGACATGCTGAGGGGGAACGAAGGAGGAGGGTCAGCATGGGGAGCCCCGGGGAAGCGAGTGGGGAGTCAGCACCACACAGGCTCAGCATCAGCCCTCTGCCCTTGGTTCACACGCCCATCTCTAGATTGCTGTTTCCCTTTATTTCGTCTTCTTTCTAAATGTTTATTTGTTTTGAGACAGAAAGAGACAAAGAGAACGAGGAGGGGAAAGAGGGAGACAGAGAGAGGAAGGGAGAGAGAAGGAGAGAGAGAATCCCAAGCAGACTCTGAGCAGTCAGCACAGAGCCCGACCGAACCGTGAGATCACGACCTAAGCCAAAACCGAGAGTCAGACGCTTAACCGACTGAGCCACCCAGGGGCCCCATCCTTTAGTTCTTAGTAAGAACTCATTTCCCAAAAATGCCAGTTTTCCACGTGTGCCAGCGGGCCAGATGGGGGAACCGAGGTTCCGCTCCAGGCCCAGACCTAGCAGGTAGCTGCCTGCTCTGGGGCAAGGTGGGCCAGGAGGTCACGGCCCTGTGCTCCTGCACGAGCACCACGCCCTGGAACATGCCTGACCCCAGGAGCCGGGTCCCCGACGCTACCAGCCAAGGCCACGGCTCAGAAGGGGCCCGACTGGGGCAAGTTGCCACAGGGAGTCCAACCCGACCACAAAGCACACTCGACAAAGTCCCTTCACCTCTCCGTGTCCCCCGTGTCTTCAGGTTTAACAAGGGAACGGGAGCCATCGGCGCGAAAGCACGCGGGAATCGCCAGCCCGGCCCGGCTTGGCCACCACACGGTGGCATTTGTCGCACACGTCTGGGTGTGCCGGCCCAGCGCCCCACCCGGGGCCCGCAGTCGTCTTCGGGGCCAGCCCGAGGGACCCGGCCGCCGCTGGTGCGGGCTGGACGCGCCTGGAAACTCACCGGAGCCGTCACGGCACGGGGACGTCGCTGGGGAAGCGTCCGCTGGCGGATGCGCTCAGCGCCCCCGAGGAACGGCACGTGTGAGTCTGCACCCGTCTCTCTGGTCCTTGTCCCCCAGTGCGCCGAGACCGTCCCCTTCCGGAAGTGGCCCTGTGGCCTCCTCGCCCGGATGCAGCTTGAGTTACCAGAGCGAGACACGCCGGGCGGCCCTGGCCTCCCCGGGAAGCAGGAACCGGGCCGAGATCCCGAGGGCTCGGCTGGGCGTCCTCTGCCGCCCCGTGGGAGAGGTCTCGCGCTCGCTCAGGGACACGGAGGGCAGGGGACGCGCCCGGAGGGAGCTCAGGAGCCCCGGGACCCGGTCACCGCCAGGTGCTCCAGGACCTGAGCAAACCAGCCCCCTCACCGCACCTCAGTTTCCTCGCGTGCAAGCACGGCATCTGGAACTCGGGGCCGTTACACGTGCGTCCCGCGACATCACGCATCCAGGCAGCCCCTGCTCCCTGACACAGCACCCCCCCAGCCCCGGAACTGGAAGCCGTCACGACAAAGCCAGTCAGCAGGCAGCAGGGCCCATGTCCCTGGCACCTGGGGCGCCCCCGCCGCCCTCAGCCGGGGCCCCCGAGGAGCGCAGCTCGGTCCGGACGCTCTCTGGACCCCCTGGAAGAAAACGGTTAAAAACCCAGGTGGACAGAGGGGCTCAGCACCCCACCCGGCCGTCGGACGAGGGGGTCCTGGCTCAGGTCACGCTAAGGCCACACCCGGGCAGCCGCTCATCTGCACGCCGGACCGCACGGGCACTCGATGGCTGAGACGCCCGAACGTCCTCGTCGTTCCTCAGGAATGCTTTACGGGAACCGTGAGCACTGGCATTTCAGGTGTCCGCCGCGCCTTGGAGCATGCCAGAATGTGAATTCCAAAAATAAAGGGGAAAAAAGAATCCAAAAGCATCTAGACAGGGAGAGGAGGCTACCTTCAGAGGGACAAAACTCAGGGCGGCCTCAGGCTCAGCAACATCAAAGGGCAGCAGACGGCGGAACCAGGCCACAGGGCCACGTCCACCGTGTAGACGCCACAGAATGGCACTGCCTCGTTCACAGGGGCTCTGAAGACAGACGCACCACTGTCGAAAAAAATCCTTTGAGGGGCGCCTGGGGGGCTCGGCTGGTCAAGCTTCTGACTCGACTTCGGCTCAGATCGTGAGCTTGGGGTCCGTGAGTCCGAGCCCCGCATCAGGCTCGGTGTTGACAGCTCAGAGTCAGCTTGGGATTCTGTCTCCCCCTCTCTCTCTGCCCCTCCCCCGCTTGCTCGCGCACGTGCTGTCTCTCCCTCTCTCTCTCTCAAAATAATTTAATAATTTAAAACACTTAAAAAAAAAAAAGAAAAAGATATCCGAAGGCACAGCAACCGTCTGGAGAGAAATTAAAATACCAAATTCTTAAACGGGTCAGTTGAGCCGTCACGAAAGGCCCAAAGCGAGCAGTAAACCCGTGAAGTCTTCAAAATAAATTCTCGTTATAAACGCGTTTTAGAATGGGCTGTTAACCGCCTGTGTGGATTACAGGCGGCTGTAATCTGTGGCGGGAGAAGCGGAAGCCGCAGGGGCTCCGGGAGGGCAGGGGGCAGGGGGCAGGGGGCAGGGGGCAGGCACACGGCTCCACTCACGTGCGGAATCCAGACGACAACACACAGAAGGCAGAGACCGGCCCGTGAACGCAGACAACAGGCTGGTGGCCGCAGCGGGGGCGGGGGTGGGGGGCGTCCGCCGGGGGACGGGTGAGTCAGGCCAGGGGCACTGCAATGACCTACACGCTGGTCACATTGCTGCACTGGACACCCGAAGCTGCTGCAACGCTGTGCTCCAACTCTACTTCAGTAAAGTAATTCTTCCAAGTTTATTTTGAGAGAGACAGAGACAGCACGAGCGGGGCAGGGGCAGAGAGGGGGAAAGAGCGGATCCCAAGCAGGCTCCACGCCGTCAGCGCAGAGCCCAGGCGCGGGGCTCGATCTCGCGGACCATGAGACCACGACCTGAGCCGAGATGGAGAGTCAGACACTCAACTGGCTGAGCCCCCCAGGCGCTCCTTGCATGTGTCTCACCAGACCCGACCCTAACTACTTCACGTTTTCATGCTACTGCGATTTCAACCTTTGTCGTTCATTGCTAATAAACAGCAACACAATTGGTTTTCATGACTCGACCTGGTATCCCACAATCTTGTCGAACTCACCTATCAATTCTATGAACTTTTTTTTTTTTAATTTTTTAATGTTTATTTGTTTTTGAGAGAGAGAGAGACAAGAGCGTGAGCAGCGGAGGGATAGAGAGAGAGGGAGACACAGAATCCAAAGCAGGCTCCAGGCTCCGAGCTGTCGGCACACAGCCCAACCCGGGGGCTTGAACTCATGAACCTCGAGATCATGACCTGAGCTGAAGTCAGGTGCTCAACTGACTGAGCCCCCCAGGAGCCCCAAATTGTACACTTCAAAAATGTGCAGTTACTACAGACCAATTATATCTCAATAAAGCTGTTTAGAAATGGAGGAAATAAATTTTTAAGAGAATGTCAGTGCTACAGATCATTATTGAAACCACACGTACCAGGGTCCTGGGTGGCTCAGTCCGTTAAGTGTTCCACTTTGGCTCAGGTCGTGATTTTGCTGTTTGTGAGTTGGAGCCCCACGTCAGGCTGCCTGCTGTCAGCCCAGAGCCTGGAGCCTGCTTCGGATCCTCGGTCCCCCTCTTTCTCTGCCCCTCCCCTACTTGTGCGCACTCTCTCTCTCTCAACGTGAATGAATTTAAAAAAATAAAAAGTAGCACCGACGTGACTTAAGAACAACTTCACAGCAATCCTCGGATACCATACCCGCAGACAGAGTTGGCAAAGACGAGCACAGCGGGGTGGGGAGAAGGTCCTGACATAAAAGCAGCTGACACGCTCATCATGACACAGGGCATCAAAAGTTGGGGTTATTCTTGACTTTGGTATTTAGAGAAATATGGGGCTTTTTCCAAGTACAGAGGAACTTCAAATACAGCAGAGGTGACTCTGGTCGGCCACCGGGCCCCCACGTGAGGAGGGCGTCAGGGCCAACCTGTCGAAGGGCAGGGGACGGACCCGCCGGCCTCCCGGGCCACGTCCTGTGACTCTTCCAAATACCCAGAGCCAGGAACCAGGTGGGCAGCCCTCCCGGGCCAGGCCCGCCAGCCCCCTCCCCTGCCCCAGCGCTCCCGACGGGAGGCTCGCTGATCGACCGGTGGTCAGTGATCACCTGTAGGAGAGGAAAGCACTACCTAGAAAACACGTCTCACCCCCACATGCACCACTGCCACACGCACAACAGCCAAGACGTGGAAACACTGCACCCAGGGACGGACGGACGGATAAGGAAACTGCACTCCCGCGTACACACGTGTGCACACACCCCACACCCCCTGCAGGCCCTCACACACACACCCCCGCACACCCTCACACCACACACTCACGTACACACACGACATACAAGGCACTGAGGCGCTGACTAGCCGTGCTCTGCGGTGACCGCTCACAACACACACGGACAGTCACGCGGAACGCCTACACTTACACGTTGGCGTGTGTGCATCACAGCTCAAAAAGCTGGGGGGAAAGGACAACCTGCGATCCTTTCTCCAGCACCACACGACCCAGGTTCAGGCCCTCCCGAGCCCCGAACGACCCCGTGTGCGGGCGGGGACAGCCGCTCCGGGTGGAGGGTGGCCGAGGGACACTCGCCTGGAAGGCGGACCAACAGGGCTTCGGGGCCCAAGCGTGGGGGATGGACACGCAGGCCCCTGGAAGCATCCACGGGGCCCTCGCGTGGTTCCTGGTGCGACGGGAGTGAGAACACCTGCCTCTGGGTGACAGACAGTGACCCCAGAAGCCCAGGCTGTCGCGTGACCACCAAGGCCGTGGCCGCCAGACCAGCACTGACACGGTTCACCACGTCCACAACTTCTGCTCCTCGTCCTTCGTTCTTCGCTTTCCGACGGACGATTTACATTCCGTGGTGCCTGGCAGGCGCTCAGTGATGGTCTCTCGTCCCTGCCATCACCGCCTTTGCTGGGCCAGGCGCTGGGGACCTGGGTAAGCAGGCACAGGCTCATTCCTCGGGTCCCCTGGGTGCAGCCCTGGACCTGAGGAAAGCGCCACGAGACATCCGTGGGCCCTCGAGGGGAGGAGGCTGGGACTCACGACAGCCCGTCCCCTCGTCCCCTCGTCCCCCGGAGCCCCCCACTTCTGAACAACCTGTCAGAAACGACCGCGAGTCACTGGGGCTGAGTCTGGTGAACACGGGAGGCTCCCTCGGGGTCACACACCCGGAGCAGGCGTGACGCGTCAGGGCGGGGGGCTCACAAGCAGCGGAGCTGGCGTCGGGAACGGTGAGCCGGGCGGCAGGTCTGGGCGGCGACACGCGCAGATTGGTTTGGGGGCCGTGTGGGCGGGGGGGCGGGGCACAGAGCCGGGTGCCCGGGGAGGCCAGGGCGGTGGGGCCCACAGCCACCAGGACGGGCTGTGCCCGCGTGCGGGAAAGGAGAGACGTGGGCTCTGAGTGGGCTCCGAGGTGGTTTATTAGGACCCACGCTGGGGAGCCGGGCCCCTGCCTGGAACGAGGGGCTGAGAGCGTCCCCACGGGGAGGCAGGGCCACCCGCGCTCACGGGCCGGGCACCGTGGACACGGTTCAGGCACGGCCAGTCTCCTCCCGAAGAGGCGGGGCCATCCCCCCCACAAAGAAACGAGGTCCCCGGGGCTGCCTCGACTTGCCCGGCACCTGCCAGCCCCCCAGGAACGGGGCCCCGGGCCCGCGGCCTCTCCTCACGCCAGCCGGCATCGGAGACCACGGTCCGGCAGGGGCGCCCCGGAACCCGAAGCTACAGTCTGGAGCGGACAAAGGCCACCAGGCTCTGCAGCTGCTCCTCCAGGCGCCCCGCGTCCCCGTGGTTCTCCACGACCCAGTCGAAGCCCTCCAGGTCGTCCAGGCCACACTCCGACTCCGCGTCGTCCACCCCTGTGCAGGAAGCAAGGTGACGTCAGGCCCCGGCCAGCCCTGGAGGCCCGCAGGCCCCAGATGGGGCTGCCCCCGTCCTGGCCTCCCCTCTGCCACCGCCCAGCCACACGGCCACCGCCCACAGAGGGTGGAAGGGCCTCCTGAAACCACACGAGACCACAGACGAGCCGGAAGGGCGGCTCCACGTCTACCCCCACTCGGCCCTCCAGGAGGCGGCGCGAGCTACTCTCCGAACAGTGGGGCTGCTGGGCGGGCTGACCGTGACCGAAGTGAGGTCGAGTATACGCGGAAGTGCCCACGCCCAGGAGACTGCAGTGTCAGGGGCCGAAGTTCCCCGGCCCACAGGGCCTCGGGCGGGAGCGAGGCCTCAGCGGTGTCCCAGCTGCCACAGGGCAGGTCCCGGGCTTACACCGCTGAGGCCGCCTTGCCCACCACACACAGACACCCTGTGCATCGCACGGGATGCCCGCTGACGCAGCAGCCCACCCGCCTGGAGAGGACAGGGAAGGGCACCAGCCCCGGGTCATGAGGAACCTTTAGCTCGAGGACACCCTCCCCAACCCATGTTCCAATCTGGGGACGGTCCTGAGCCACAGGCCCCCAGGTTCCCTTTCAGGACCCCTCGCTCACGCCCCCACAGCCTGCCAGGAAGAGGGCAGGAGACCCAGACCGTGGAGGCGGGGGCCAGGGTCTACGGCGGGGTGGCGGCCGGCGTGCCAAGCCTCGGGGGCAAAGGCCGGGCACAGCTCACCTGGAGTGAACACCCAGCCCCGCTGCCGTCGGCTCTGCTCCGGGGCCACCACGCGGACCGTCTGGGTCAAAGCCCCGTAGGCCTCCCGAAACCACTGGATGTCCGACACCCTCCGCGTGTCACTCACCAGCTGCAGAAAGAGACACGGGCAGGTGACCGACAGGACACGGTGTGGCGGGACAGGGCCCCAGGGAATAAGCAGGTGCATGGGGGGGGGGGGGGGCTATAGAGCCCAGACAGGTGTGGTCCCCTTCCCCATTCTCACCCACCGTCCCTCCTCCCTGCAGGCAGCCCTCCCTGGTCACGCAGTCCACAGCCCGCTCTGCCCACACATGTCGGCCGTCGACACACCACGTTCCGTGGTCACTGCTGAGCTGAAGACGAAGCCTCGGACTTTGAGGCCAGATCGGCGGGTCCAACAAAGTAATTCTACAGGCAGACAAACTGAGGCCAGAAACAAAGGTGCTCTAACTGGTCCCTGCTCACCAGCACTTCTCACAACCTAAGCCTGACTTTCTCAGGCCAGGGCACCCCACCTCTCAAAGGGCCCCCGTCATTCTAAGAAGATCCAAAGCCCTAACCCCAGCTTCCGAGGGCCTACGAGATCCGGCACTACTCCCGTGGCCTTCGTGCATCCACTCCGCTGCAGCCGGCCGGTCCCCCGCTCCCACACGCCAGCCGCGTCCTCCTCGGGGCCCTGGCGCGTGCGGCTCCCTCTGCATGGACGAGCGCAGGCCAGGGCCCCCCATTCACGCCCATCTCCGCTCCGGCGTCCCTCCTCCGGGAGGCCTTTCCTACGGCCCGGCCCCCTTCCTGTCCCTCTGGGTCCACGAAGTGCTCTTGCCACCGTCACCATCTGCCGGGAGGTTGTGTTCACTGCCTGCCCGCCCCAGGTCCGCACCCGCAGCCACATCCCAGGCCCCGGCGCGCCATGCGGCACAGCGACCCTCGGGAGCACGCGTTCGGCGACCGAATCCGTGAACAGAGCAGCCGGCTGTTCCCCCTCCGACGCGGACACGTTCCGTTCACTCACCAATTACCAAACATGTGGCACAGCGAACCCGTGTGCGGGCGCGGAGGGGGCGGGAGCCAAGCGGCCGGCGCTCACCCCCTCGGGGCCCAGTCTGGGGGGCAGACAGCGGCCTCCGGTGCGGTCAGCGCTGTCTGCAGGCGCGTCAAGCTCGGCACGACCGAGACCGAACTCCCCGTCTTCTCCCCACGCCTTCCCTGCTCAGAACCATCTCCCGCCTCCCACCCTGCGGCCACGGCCCAGCGGCTCAGCCTTCGCGGCCCGAGCGGAGCCCACCACTCTGAGCCACAGCCCCACCGCCCCCTCCCAGCAGCCTCGCCTCTCCCCTGCTCAGTGGCCCCGAAGCACCAGAGCCCGGGCCTCACCTCCTGCCACGTGCCCGCCCACCGCCCGAACACCCACTTGGCTCAGCCCCTTGTCTCCTGCAGGCTCTGCTCAGGTGACCTCGAGTGGGGGGGAACCTCCCCGGCGCCCCGCAGGGCAGCAGCCCAGCCCCCCATGGAGCCCTGGACTCCTTTACTTTGCTCCTCAGTATTTCTCTTCACCCCACAGGACACGTTCTGTACCTGTTTCCGGCCTAACTCCCTCCAGCCCCAGTAATAACGTAAGCACCCACCCCGAGGGCAGGGGCTTCATCCCGTTCTTGCACTGATACGTCCTCGAATCACCTGGAGCCGGGCCAGGTCCAAGGAGATACTGCTGGCTCCCAGAGCGAGGACGGAGCGAAGGGGTGAGGTGCTGGGGGAGCACCTGGCAGCATCACTTAGGCTCAGGTATCAGGGCAGGCTGCCTGGTGGAGGCGCCATGTAAGCGGGGCTGGAGGGAACCAGATGAGGACGGAAAGGAAGGGCGGTCCTGGCAGGCAGAGCTGCACAAAGGCCCGGCCTCCAGAGGGACCTTATGCGTCTGAGGAACGGAGAGAAGGCGGGTGTAGTGACAGCCTAGGGAGCAAGAAGGCCGGCAGGGCAGCAGGGCCCGGTCACACAAAGCCTGGAGGTTTCCGTGAAGGGCTTCGCTGTGGTTTGTGGGAACAGTGGACAAAGGTTCCAAACAGAGGAGTGACAAGCGTTGGGTTATTTCTAACAGGCCGTTCTGGGTGCTGGGTGACGAACGGGACGCGTGGGACCGGGGCAGGAGCCAGGAGGCCACGGGCAGAAGCGGCGGGAGGCGGGGCCAGTGGAGTCACAGGCGGAAAAGGCGGAACGCAGCCCTGAGCGCACTCACCCAGACGGGCTGGGAGACGCCCTCCACCACCTTCCTGCAGAAGAAGCCGGGGTCGGCCTGGCGCTTCTCCTCGCCCCAGCGGATCATGTCCCTCCGGTAGGCCTCCTTGTAGGTGCTGGCGTCCAGGAGTCTCTCGAAGTCCAGGCCGTGCTCCTGCCCAAAGCACACGCACCGTCTGCACCTCCGGTCTCCGACCTCACTGGTCCCTCCTGAAACAGGAGGAGGGCAGCCCTGCCCTCCCCCGCCCCACCCCTCCCCGGGGACCGATGCAAGGACCACGAGGTTGCCACCAGGACCCTGGGCTGCAGGGAGTAAGGAACCCCAAACAGCGGCAGATGGAAGAAAAGCCTGGGGATAATCCAGAAATCATTTCGGTGTCTTTAAGTCGTGTGATGTGCGACAGCTTTACCTCCCCAATGATTCCTGGCTTAAACTAATCCTGAAACTAGTCTGCGTCCCCTGGGCACAGGCTGAGCCTCCAGCCAAAGTGGGAAATGTGAAAAAGCGCACCTCTTCTGGCCCAGTCCAGCCCCACCCCGGCCCAGGACACCTGGCGGCCCCCTCCCGCATCCCGCTGCCCCCCCACCCCCCAAGCTCCTGGCACCTCTGCAGAAACAGCAGGTGCTCCTGGGGCAGGGGGAGCTGCTTGGACCACCCCGGCCTCCCCTCCCTAGGGACACAGCCAAACGAGGGGTCCATCCAGGGCCCCGGGGCGGGCCGGGGTCTGAGACAGGTTCCAGCCACTCTCCTCACTCCCCGCAGCTCCACCCTCTTGGACTCAAGTTTCTCCCCTGCAAACTGAAGGGCCACGACCGTGCGAGTCCAGTCACCTTCCTGTGCCCTGCCCGAGGTGAGGCCGGCAGCTACCTCCTGTCTGTGAACTGGTTTCCCACGCTCTCTAGAGAGGGAGGGAGAGTGGCCGCCAGGAGCGGTAGGTTCTGTGTTTCCATTAGATTTCTCATTGTGACTTGAGAAACCCAACGCATTAAACGTTCCATTTTGGATTTTTTTTTTTTTTAAGTATGCTCCACACCCAACACGGGGCCTGAACTCACAACCCTGAGGTCAAGAGTCACGTGCTCTTCCCACTGAGCCACCCAGATGCCAGTGGAATTGTTTTTAGTGGGAATAGGAGTGGTACAGGGGTAGGCTGGCCTATCCGTTTCCTATTGAGGTTTTTAAGATGCAAACTCCTGCCCACGCCACACCCACGCCAGCCTGGCTCGTAGGTCTGGAGTGGGGGCTGATCTGGGAACTCTGGAGCGTAGATCAGTGGTTTTCCAACTACTCCTCAGAACCCTGGGGTTCCCCAGAAGTGCCCAGGCCCCAGGGGACAGGCCGAGAGCCCCCTCCTCCACCCTCTGTCTCCCTGCACCTCCCCCACCAGAGACCCTCAGGTCTGTCTACTGGGTACCAGGAACTTCCTCCTCTGACGCCATTTGGGAAAGGTTCCCACTAAAAAAATCTTAGGGGCACCTGGGTGGCTCAGCTGGCTGAGCGTCTGGCTCTTGACTGCGGTTCAGGTCATGCTCTCATGGTTTGTGGGTTCAAGCCCCACGTCTGGGCTCTGCTTGGGACTGTCTCTCTCCTGTTCTCTCTGCTCCTCCCCTGCTTACGCTCTCTCAAAATAAAAAAATAAATAATAAATGAATTAACTTTAAAACCACTGCACCTGTTATCCCCAGGACCCGCCAGGCTGCTACAATGCTACAGTGATCCCCTACCTCTGACAAATGGGTCTGTTTAGCTGGTGGGAGAAAACCAAAAGGCACAGAATACTGCCATGCATATGGACTGATGCATGGAAGGGAGGGCCAGATTCATTCTGTGTGGCCCCAGAAGACCAGACTCAGGCCAACTGACCAAAGTGCACCTAGAAGTCAAGGGCAGAAATCTAAGCAACGAGGGCTCCTCACTGCATGGGAAGCTGGGCTGACCCTCTAGGCTCCCTGTCTGAAAGCTAAGGCTCTAAAAGTTCCCATTTAGTTTTTACAATCCTTTCTTTTTTTCAATGCTTATTTATTTTTGAGAGAGAAAAAGAGAGAGAACACGTGTGCGTGCAAATAGGGCAGGAGCAGAGACAGAAGGGGGACAGAGAATGCCAAGCAGGCTCTGAGCTGTCAGCACGGAGCCTGACGAGGGGCTCCAACTCACGAGCTGTGAGATCATGACCTGAGCTGAAGGCGAACGCTTAACCGACTGAGCCACCCAGGCGCCCCTACAATCCTTTTTTTTTTTTTCTTTAAATCCACATGGTCCAAAATTCAAAAGTTACGTATTTGTTTAGAGTGAAAACTCTCTGCCCGGCCCCTGCTTGCCCCTTCCTGGAGGCACCCAGTGACAGTGGCCTGTGTACCCTGCCCAGGCTTCACACAGCCCCAGCACTGGCAACAGTGAACACAAGGAGGGCCCCCCACAGATATCAGTTACGTGGCTGAACGTGTTCAGAACTCTCCTCCGTTTACATATAGATGGAGTATTCCCTATGCATGTTTCTACATCTTGCTTTCTTCACTTAATGATCATCTTGACAACTCAGGTGATTACATTTCTAAGGGGAGAATCCCAGCTCAAGTCCGAAGCGTTTCCTGGATACGCTCTGGGGGAGGGGGACGGAAGCGAGTGACAAGGTGAAAATGGCTCCAAACGGTCCAGCACGCTGCCAACGGTAGTCACAGAGACCCTGCTGGTGACCACAGCAGGCTCCTTCCAACCCACCAAATGCCGCGAGGCCGCCACCTACCCGCGCGTACTGCTCCTTGAGTGGCCCGGACAGCCGCAGGACAGCACAGACATCAGCTCCGAGCCTACAGGACAGGGAGGTCCAAGCCCAGTTAACTTAGTTTCCAGACGAGGCTGGAAGGGGATGGAAGTCTCCTTCCTTTTTTAAAGTAAGCTCCACACCTAACGTGGGCCTCGAACTCGTGACCCTGAGATCCACAGTCACAGGGTCTACGGACTGAGCCAGCCGAGCGCCCCTCTGCGGTTGCGTTTCTGCTACTAGTACCAGTAACTGTCAACATCTCATCCTCCCTGACCCTAACTGCTCATCTACAAAGCGGAACAGCACTCTCTGTTCGGTCTCCTACAGGATTATTACCAAACTGGAATGGGAGAGTTCTGCTCACAGGCAGAACAAACATTACAATTACACCGTGCACGGCCACCACCGGCGATGTTCTGGCTCAATGAGGTCACTGCTGGGCCCTTGAACTAGTTTTCCCACGGCCCGGGTGTATCCGTGTGCACGGACTTGGTCATCACAACAGAATTCACTCGCTCCTTCAGTTGTTCGATGTACTCAATCCACCACCTGTTGGGTGCTGTGTCTGGACCCAGGTACGCCGTCCCCGCCCTGACCGTGAGGTGCTGACACTTTCACTCAAACACTGACACAGTGAGACAGGCGTTCTTAGCTCTATGCTTCACACGAGGAAACGGAGGCAGAGTGAGACCTGATACACTCAAAACAACACTACAAGTAATGAAGCCAATATAGATAAAGTGCAAATACCAGCCAGCATTTACTTCCTGTGCCTTTACTAGATGGCAAGAATTGTTCTGAGCCCTTCACGTGCATTATCTCATGTCATCCTTTCAACCACCCTATCTTTAGCCCCATTTCACAGAGGACAAAACTGAGACACGGAGTGGAGGAGAATGCTGTGCAAGGTCACAGGGGAACACGTGGGGAGTCAGGGTGCGAATTCCAGCAGTCCAACTGCACACACTGCTCCTGACCACTGCCTGACTCCTGTGCTGGGGACAAGGAGAAAAGCAAGCAGGAAAGGTGGTAGGACCCTTGTGCGGAGCCAGAGGCGACCTCTGCCCCGGGTCCCCTCCCTCACAACCTCGTCGACCCCTGTGGTGCACCCCCCCCCCACAGCAACGCCTGGTCCCCCACCCACCCGCGTGCGCCCACGCTTTGCGATCCTCGCTCTCGTCCAGCACAACCGCTCGACCACGACGTTCAGGGTAAACAGACTCAAGCTGAATCTGAATCCTGGATCTACGGATCCCTTGGTGACCCCCCACCTTTCAGAGCACCCTCAGCTACTAACACCCCAACAGGGAACCTAACAAAGGAATCTTGGGGTTCGACGGGATCGCGCACGGAGGACTCCACCACCCCCGACCACGGAGCGGCCGCCCCTGCAGTTGTCGGGCCGCGTCCGACCCCACCGCAAGCCCAGCGCCCGCGCCCCGCCCCGCAGACACCTGCTCCGCAGCGCCTCGGCCACGAAGTCCTTCCCGGACTTCCTCTTCCCGCTGAACAGCAGCACCAGGCGCGGGGCGCCTGCTTGCGGGGCCATGCCGTCCCCCCCCCACCGCCCGACCACCCGGCCACCCGGCGTCCCGCCGCCCCGCCGCCCCGCCGTCCTGCCGTCCTCTCCGCTCCGACGCGAGTACTCCGAGAGCTACTCCTGCGCAGCCGCGGAGAGGCCCGTCCGTGGGCACGTCCACCGCCAAACGCCGGGGGGGGGCGTGGCTCTCAGGGCGGCCTTCGCCCGAAAGACGCTCCCCCACAGGGATCACTTGGAACGGCCCGGCCCCGCCCAGACCCTGACGTCACCTGGACACAACCATTCCCCTTGTAGCGGGGACGTCTCTAAATTTCCCGAGGTGAGCGTCACGTTGCCTACCACCCAGCCCTACAAAAATTATAGGAAACGATCAAACGAGATCACGCTGAAGAGGTCTGCGAACCCGCCTCCTTATTTGTGCAACGCAACGCATGTGTTCAAGCTAATCTGTCTGTACCCCGCAGTGAATGTGGGTCCTCCCGGAAGCCACCCGCGGCTGAGGCGCCGGGGGCGTGTCCGTGACGTCACGCGGGGAGGGGCTTGGGCCGGCGCTCGCGTGGCCCGCCGCGCGGGTTTGGAGGCCCCGCCTGCTCTTCCCCAGGGAAGTGCGGGGACCCGCCGCAAAGTGCTGACCCCGACGGGGTGGGCTCTGGGGCTTGGAGGCCAGCCCCGGACGGGATTGCCTAGCTTTATGCGGAGTCCAGTCGGGAGCTGCGAGGGTCTGTCCCCTCCTCGAAGGCCCGCCGCAGTGACAGCGGGTCCCAGAGGAGTAAGCGCAGTGGCCTTTAGCCCGAACCGTGGGCCCGCATCTCTGAGCTCGTCAGAACGGATCCCGGAGCCCATTCCTGCGAGCCACAGAGTCACTCAAGGAGAAGGGGGGAGAGGACGCCGGACCCGCGTGGGAGGAGCCGGAAAACACGGCACAGGAGCGATGAAGGAATGGCCATGGGTCAGATGCAAAAAGGACGGTCTCCAGGAAGGTCTTTTTTTTTTTTTTTTTTTTTTTTTTTTGAAGGAACTCTGAGATCATGCACTCATCAGTGCACTTAGAAGGCAGCCCCAAGTGGGGTTTTAATCCCAGCTCGGACACTTCTCAGGTCACCCTGGTTCATCACTGGTAACGCCCACCTCACAGGGTTGCCTTGAGAAGGAAATGGGAAAAACACAATGTAATTAAAACCCTTTGTAACTTCTCGAGCGTCATCCAGATGTGGAGTTGTTATTTATGCTGAGCACGGTGTGGTTATAGAATTCAGCACAGGATCCGATCTCCCAGCCCACCTTCACAGAAAGCTCAGATCCCTCCTCTTCTGTCACTAGAAAGGACTCCGAACTGCCCCCCACTTTCTTTTTCACCTGACTCAGACCTCACTCCTGCCTTTCCTATCCCCGCTGGAATTCCCTACTGATGATCAGAACATCCTAACCTCTTACAGCTTCTCTCCTGCTCCCTGCCTCAACTGTGTCTCACTGTCCCCTGCTGCCCTCTCGCATAGAGTCTTATCACCCCCCCAGCCCTCAGATCTCAGCATAGAGTGTCTGTGGCCTCCTTCCTTCCCATATCAGCTTCCTGACCTTCACTCCCATGCCTCTTGGGAAACTCCAGCTCCTACAAGGCTCCTAGCCACCGGGCTGGGTGGCCTTTGCCCTCCTCAGTGCTGACAGCCACCAATCCTGGCACCTGTTTCCATTCAGGCAGCTTAGCCACAGACTCCCGTCACCACTGTCTGTGATCTTCCTGCCTGCTTGGTCTGACCGCTCCGTCCCTTGGCCTCAGACGCCAGCTCCCGTGGAGCCTTGCCACCGCCCAGAGCCATCCAGCCTGCAAATTTGCACACTCAGCCACCTTGCTCTCCAAGGTCACCTGCTCAGATAGTCCCCGGAGCAGTGCTTCCCTCTCAGGGACACATTAGCCCTTGAGACTCTGTTGTATGACATCGCCTCTTCCCTCCACAACCAAAGAGAACTCGCAAGAGTCAGCAGGTGTGAGACGACAGGCGGGACGCTGCAGACAATGAGGCAGGAAAGAGGGAGGAACAGGACTGTCTACAGGGGCACAGACAAGCCGGGAGGGAGTGGCCAGAAGCCTGAGGTGGGGGGGGGGCTGCGATGAGAAGCTGGGGATGCCAGACACGCTGCCTCACGGGGCTTCCAGAAGCTGATGCTTGAGGAAGCAGGTGCTGGCCTTGGACCACGGAGCAGTGGCCCCACGACTCAGGAACACAATTACCCCAGAGGGTCACCCCTCACTAAAAAGGCAGACCGTCTGTGGGGCACCTGGGGGGCTCAGCCAGTTAGGCGTCTGACCCTCGATTTCGGCTCAGGTCGTGATGTCATGGTTCATGGGATTGAGCCCCACGTCCGGCTCTGTGCTGACAATGTGGAGCCTGCTTGGGATTCTCTCTCTCTCTCTCTCTCTCTCTCTCTCTCTCTCTCTCTGCGCCTCCCTCTGCTCACACATTCTCTCACACAAAGTAAGTAAATAACAAAAAAATAAAAATAAAGAGAGGTTTGCTTCACTGACCCAGAAGACGGCTCGGAAGTCAAGTCCAGGCCTATTGGAGGAAGCCCGCTCACGGTGTCACCAAACCCAGAGCAGTTTGAGCCCGCAGGGGACCAGGGCCTACCCTCCTGCGGAGCCGAGAGGAGGGAGGGAGGGAGGAGGCCGGCTTTGTCAGTGCCCTCCCAGCACCTCCCGGGGCGAGGGAGCCCTGATCGGCACCACGGTCCACCCCTGCGAGGCCAGCCTGCCCCATAGATGCCACCGCGGCTCAGTGGTACCACCGGTTACCCTTCCTTCCGCTTCTGGCTCCTCTCCCTGTGCCCGTTGTGCAGCTGACCCAGCGCCGTCCTGCACCAGTGCCTGTGACTGGGGCCTTCTGTGCTCGATGACCGTGGCCTCGGGGGCCGTGCAGCGGGGCAGGTGAGGCAGAGCGTGGGGCGGAAGGAGTGCCAAAGAGGAAGAGAAGAGAGGCAGTCTGAGTCCTTGGGAGCCCAGGGAGAGAAGTCCGTTCGTTCGTTCACGCGTTCGTTCATTCAATGTCTGTAAATGCCTGAGACGCACCAGGTACCACTTGAGCTGGGACAGTGAGCGAACCAGAGCCTGCTCAAAGAGCATTTGTTCCCCTGAGGGACCGGCAACGATAAAGCAGCTTCAAAATAGAGCGTGAGAAATTTCATCCCCAAACTGGAGAGGGGAACAGACATAAATTAACATCCGCCTGATGCTCTGATAGAAGCTGTAAGTGGCTCTAAGTGGCACCATCATGTGGTTCCCCCTGCCTGAAACACCCTTCCAGCTGTCTTTCTGGGGAGCAGACTCTGAGCTGTACTCCAGCACTTAGCCTGTGACGCCTCCTCCCCGCCTCCCCACCCCTCTGCCTTGGATCCCTGCTTCCTATGCTCCTGACATACCTCACGCTCACCTCACACTACGCTTACCGCTTACTCCCACACCCCCCCCACATAGGTAAGAGTTACTATTTACTGAGCGTTTACTACGTGCCAGACATTTATTTCCTCAATCATGTGACATAAACACTACTATCCCTACTGAAAGATGAGGCAACTTTAAGTGGCGTGATTATTAAATTTTTTCAAGTGTATTTATTTTGAGAGAGAGACAGTGTGAGCAGGGGAGGGGCAGAGAGAGAGAGAGAGAGAGAGAGAGAGAATCCCAAGCAATATCCATGCCTCCAGTGCAGAGCCTGACGTGGGGCTCGAACCCACGAAACCCTGAGATCATGACCTGAGCCAAAACCAAGAGTTGGACGTTTAACCGGCTGAGCCTCCCGGGTGCCCCGAAGTGTCGCAATTATGATGAGGCTCATTACGATTGAGACACTTGCCCAGACATCTATTAAATAGATTACCCCCTGGGATCACTCCGGAGAGAAGGGGCAAAACGCTTCTAAACACACAGGTGGACAGTCAGAGACTTACGACCCGTCCCCTCCGTGACCCGCCTTCCCTAAGTTGCTAAGTGCTCAGTAAGGGTGAACCCAGAGGAAGGACAAGGCACCGGCCAGCTCTGAGTTTGTAAGTTCTCCGGCTTTAAGAAACGCCACACGCCGACATCCCTGGAGGTGGGAGGCGTCGAACCTCTCGCTGGACAGTGCGCCCTCCCAAAAGACCAACGGAAAGTTGGAGTCCCCTGCTCGGTCCTCGGTCTCTGAATTATCTCCGTCGCGATGAGGCAAGTGTGTGACCTTCGCTCTTATGGCTGCAGCGTTCAGAGAGCACGTAGCAGAGTCTGTCGGCACCTCCAACTCCAGCTCCCGGCTGATCGCACCCAGAACGCCGGGCAAAGCAGGGATCCTCCGATGTTCAAAAGAAACAAGCTCTAAAAAGTCAGCTAGTCTGCCCATGGATGGTGGCCACGGCTCAATCTGGAATACGACGCAAGAACAAACAGGATTTTTGCTTAAGCAAGCCCTATACCCGTAGGGGGGCTTGACCTCATGAGCCAGAGACCAGGAGTCGTGGGCTCCACCGACCCAGCTGGGCGCCCTTAAACAAAGCTTTTTTTTTTTAAATAAAGATTCAGGATTTAGAAAAATCTTTTTGTTCTGTGAGATTATCATGCACTGAATGCCAGCTTTGGAGCTGGGGACTGGCCCCACTTCAGCCGTTGAAGAGCGATGTGTTGATTTCATTCATGTCACCGTTTTTCACTATCTTCGAGACAGACGCTGGTATTTATTCTCAAAATGAGATGGACAGACTCGGCTCCAAACCAGGAGCTAGAAGTGGCCAAGCTGGGTCTGCGTGGCTCCAAAGCCAGCGGTTCCAGCAGCCAGGGGGGCCTC
The DNA here is from genome assembly GCF_007474595.2 of Lynx canadensis. Classification (NCBI taxonomy): domain Eukaryota; kingdom Metazoa; phylum Chordata; class Mammalia; order Carnivora; family Felidae; genus Lynx; species Lynx canadensis. The sequence continues at coordinate 67,998,378 of NC_044319.2, read as the reverse complement.
CGGGACCCTCCCCCCCAGCCCCGCCTCGGCCTGCAGTGTAGGTCCTCGCCTGTGTCCCTCCCCAGGCTGCCAGAAGGCAGGTCTGGTGGCGCCAGCCGGGCCAGGCCTGGGGAAGCGCTGCATGAGCCACGATAAATAAATGAATGAGCAAATGGATGGCTCTTTGGGGGAGAGCCTGGAGGCCAGGCCTTTGCTCTGGAGGCTCCGAGGGCGTTTGCAGGCACCCTCAAGGCCGAGCCTCGGAACCCCACACCCCGTCGTTCCGGTCCCCGGGGCGGCTCCCCCCCCCCCCCCCCCCCGCCCCGCTGCAGTCCTCCACGGGCAGCCTCCTGTCTGTCTGGCTGCCGCTCCTCCGAGTGGCGGAGGGGACACCAGACGTCCCTACAGTCACCACCCACGGGTGACTTCAAAGCTCAAGGGCAGAGGGAGGAAGAACCGGTTCCCCCAGACCTCGCCTTACAAGCTTGAGGAGCGGAGGGGGGCGGGGGGGGGGGACAGGGGACGCTTAGGGGTTGACAGCCAAGGGCTCCAGCCCCAACCCGCCCCTAGCAAGCTTCGTGACCCCAGACAAGTCATTTCTCTTTCTGGGCCTCGCTTCTCACTCTGAACCAGAGGCCGGCTTCATGCCCGTGAAAGGCGCCTCCGGAGCCAGCCTCCTCCTGCCCACAAGCTGGGGCGCATAAGGGGCCGCGGTGGCCAGAGAGGAAGTGCCACAGGGCCAGGTACCCACATGGCTGGGTGGAAGCTCGGGCTTCCCGGCCTGGGGCCTCCTGGGGAAGGTGGACAGTGCCCGCGGATGGTCTGGGTCGCTGTCCAGCTGTGACAGGACCATAGGCAAGCCACCTCCGCTCTGTCTCTCTCTCTCTCTCTTACTTGTCTGTAAGAGGGTACTGACGGTCTTACCCTCTCTAACGTCTGCCTGTCCGTGAGATGGGAGAGCCAAAAAGTCTGTGGCCCAGGCGGGTAAGGGGTGGCCGGTCTCCAGGCAGGATGACCGAGGCCCGAGGCCACGTTCCAGATGAGCCAGCGTGGTGGGTCTGTTTGGTCTGTGGGTGACTGACGTTCCAAAGGGGGCTAACCCTTCCTCTCCACGGTGCACGGCTTAAGTTTCTGCCTTCCCTGCCCCAGCCTGGCAACCTGTCCCTCTGACCCTCAGCAGACAGGTCACTCCCCCCGCGGGCCACTCCCCCCACCCTTCAGGCTCAGTAAGGTTAAGAGTCTGACGCTGGTTGGAACTTCTTCTCCAAGGGGGCCCTGACTTGGGGGGATGGGGAGAGGGGACGCACAGCGGGGGAGCAGTGGGGGACCTGCTGGGAGGCTGGCTGCCCCCCCATATCTGGCAAAGTCAAGCCCAGCTGCCTTCCCCTCTCCACCCCACCCCCCCACCCTGACAAGACCAGCCCCGCCCCTCCTCCTCTGCCAGCCCTGGGGGGGGGGGGGGGGGAGGGATGGGGGGGGAACTGCTCAACCACCTGTGCCAGGGCTGGGAAACCCAGCATGTCCTCGACCGCCCGCTTTCCCCTGGCCTTGTCCCATCCAGGCCTGGGCACTCAAACTCGCTGCTCCGGCCACGTTGCGTCTCTCCCAGGCTGTTGGCTGACACCTTGAAACTACCCCGATGTCACATCCTGGCCGCCCGCTGCACAGCGCCCAGGCCTACCGGCCCTGGTACAGGCGCCCAGCCTCCACTGCCCGTGGCAAAGCCCCTCCTTAGACTTGCAGGTGGGCCTGTGGGAGAACGGTGAGCGTGAACTTAACCGTCTGGCCCCAAGGCTGTTCCCTCTCCCCGGCCTCACCTCTGCCCTCATGGCAAATCCTACTGTCCTTCAAAGTCCAGGTCAGAGGCCAGCCTTCCCTCCTCTTCACGCCCTGCTGACTCCTCCCTGGCAACGTGAAGAGAGAATTCTGCCTGTTAAATCCATCCAGCTGCTTGCAGGGGCGGGGGGTGGGGGGCGGTGCGGGCAGCACTGGGGTCTGTACAGCACGCGGCAGAGTGAGATGCAAGCTGGCACCCCTCCCCCGCCCCTGCCAGCTCCTGCCAGGCGGTTTGGGAAGGTGCCCTCGGTGTCCACTGTACTGATGGGGAAGCTCACCCTGAAAGCAAGGGGGCGCCCGGCCTGAGGCCCGCAGGTGGGCGCCGGCGGCGGGGACCCGAGACTGGTTTCCCCCGTCTCAGCTTGCTCAGACCAAAGGTCTGGTTAGAGGAGACCTGGGCGGGGCCTCCATCGGGCCCAGAATGAAGAGGAGGGGCTGAGCGGGGCGGGGCCTCTTCTGGAAGCTGAGGCCGGAAGCTGCCCAGCAGGCAGGTGTCTCAGCGGTAAAACGGGAGGGGAGGGGGCTGCTGTCGTCGGGGTTCAGGGCTAGGCAGCACGGCCCCACCCTGCAGCTCCCCTACCAGCCCCCCGTAAGCACGTGCAGGTGAGGGCCCGGGCACCCCTGCATCAGGGTGGCCCCGGGAGGTCCCTCAGGCAACAGCTGGCCTGGCAGAGGCGGCTGGGAGAGCGTCTTGGGAGGAACACACACCCCTGACCTTCAAGGAGCTTCTGGGGAGCGGGGGGGGGGGGGGGGGGGGGGCCGGCCCCAAGCTCACCCAGGACCACATCTCTGCCTCCAGGATGGGTGATGGGAAGCAGTAGGGAGAGGAGGCAGGGGGACCCCAGGGGCGGTAAGGGCTGGCAGGGGCACCAGCGAGGGAAGGCGGGGCTGAGGGCAGCTGGGAGAGGGCAGTGGAGGAGCCTGGGCAGGGGTGAGGGGCAGGGATGGCGGACTGGGGGACAGATGAGAAGTGAGTCTGGGGACCGGCCAAAAGAAGCAGGAGGCCCAAGGGGGCGCCCCTGACTCATGTGATTCTCCCAAGCTGCCCCTTGCCCCTGGGGCTGAGCTCTTAGCTGGGGGGGGAGGGGTGGAAGGTCTCAGAGGAAAGGGCAGAAAGGTCCAGAGCTTAAACTGGAGGGGTCCAGACCAGACCCTGGGGGGCCACGCAGGGCTGGAGGCAGACGCCAGTGGGTTCGCTCCCAGGTTCCCCCACCCCTGTGGGTACCGGCCAGAGCTGCTGTGGGTACACGAGGGTGACAGAGAGAGGGGCCTCGTGTCCTGTGATGGGGGTGAGGATCACCTACCTAGGCCAGCCCGGACACAGGGTGGCCACCGGGCAGTGGCCCTGGTGTCCTGACCGTCCCCAACAGACCCCTGGGGCTCCTGGCTCTCTTTTTCTCTCGGATACAGGGGACACAGCGGCTTCAGAGACCTCAGACCCAGCTCAGCGCTCCTACTCCCTGAGGGGCTAAGAGGGGCAGGGGGCTTGGGGACCCTTCCCGGCCTCCCCCAGACTTTGTGACGCTTTTCAGACCCTGAAAAGCCCCAAGCACCCACAACCTCTGGGAACCCAGGGAGGCCAGGCTGTGCCCCCTCCCCTGAAGCCAGGCCCCTCCCCGGATGAGGAATCTGGCCTCCCTTCTAGCCTGAACCCCTGCCCCGGAGACTCAAGCTGACCAGTCAGCTGTTCATGCAGCATAAATTCTGAGCACCTGCAAGCGGTGAGAAAGGTGAACAGGATAAAAAGGCATCCTCAAGAGGGGACGACGGTCTGCGGAGGGGACGAGGGCCCATGGAGGGGACAACAGTCCGCAGAGGGGATGAGGGTCCAGAGGGGACGAGGGTCCGTGGAGGGGACGAGGGTCCGTGGAGGGGACGAGGTTCTATGGAGGGGACAGTCCATGGAGGGGACGAGCGTCCATGGAGGGGGCAACAGTCCGCGGAGGGGACGAGGGTCCAGAGGGGATGATGGCCCGCAGAGGGGACGAGGGTCTGTGGAGGGGATGAGGGTCCACGGAGGGGGCGAGGATCCATGGAGGGGATAACAGTCTGCAGAGGGGATGAGGGTCAATGGATGGGCAAGGGTCCATGGAGGGGACGACAGTCCACGGAGGGCACAAGGGTCCAGAGGGGACAACAGTCTGTGGAAGGGACAATCCGTGGAGGGGACAAGGGTCCATGGAGGGGACAACAGTCTGTGGAGGGGACAGTCCGTGGAGGGGACGAGGGTCCATGGAGGGGACGACAGTCAGTGGAGGGGACAAGGGTCCAGAGGGGACAACAGTCTGGAGGGGACAGTCCATGGAGGGGACGACAGTCTGTGGAGGGGACAGTCCATGGAGGGGACGAGGGAATGGAGGGGACAGTCCGTGGAGGGGACGAGGGTCCAGAGGGGATGAGGGTCCACGGAGGGGACGACAGCCTGTGGAGGGGACAAGGGTCCAGAGGGGACAACAGTCTGGAGGGGACAGTCCGTGGAGGGGACGAGGGTGCAGAGGGGATGAGGGTCCACGGAGGGGACAGCAGTCCACGGAGGGGACAAGGGTCCAGAGGGGATGACAGTCTGGAGGGGACAAGGGTCCATGGAGGGGACGACAGTCAGTGGAGGGGACAAGGGTCCAGAGGGGACAGTCCATGGAGGGGATGACAGTCTGTGGAGGGGACAGTCCATGGAGGGGACGAGGGAATGGAGGGGGCAACAGTCTGTGGAGGGGACAGTCCGTGGAGGGGACGAGGGTCCAGAGGGGATGAGGGTCCACGGAGGGACGACAGCCTGTGGAGGGGACAAGGGTCCAGAGGGGACAACAGTCTGGAGGGGACAGTCCGTGGAGGGGACAAGGGTCCAGAGGGGATGAGGGTCCACGGAGGGGACGACAGTCCATGGAGGGGACAGGGGTCCAGAGGGGACAACAGTCTGGAGGGGACAGTCCGTGGAGGGGATGAGGGTCCATGGAGGGGACGACAGACCGTGGAGGGGACAAGGGTCCACGGAGGGGACGACAGTCTGCAGAGGGGATGAGGGTCCATGGAGGGGGCGAGGGTCCATGGAGGGGACAACAGTCCACGGAGGGGACAAGGGTCCAGAGGGGACGACAGTCTGTGGAGGTGACAGTCCATGGAGGCGACGAGGGTCCACGGGGGGGGGGGGGGGGGTGAGGGTCCATGGAGGGGACGACAGTCCACAGAGGGGGCACCTCCTCACACATACCCTGTGCTCCTGGTTCAGCCCCCAGCCAGAGGCCCGCAGGAGCCCGTTGGCTCACAGCCCTCCGACAGCCAGCGGTCCCTCCTGAGCCCCCGCCGCCCACCACAGCCCCTTCTGGAGCCGGCGGGCGCTCTCCCCTTCCTGAAGTCACACTGCGCCATTCCGTCCCTACACTCGCACGGGACGTGCAGGCCGGTCGAGGAGCCCGGTCAGGAAGGACTTCCGGGCAGTAAGTGGCCCAGCGGACTCTGGGTCTTGGGTGAGCGCAGGCCCTCACCTCACCTGGCCGGGTGGGTCTGGGTCTGGGGCCCTAATCGGTGCGGGAGGCGAGGTCGGCGGCAAACGTGGAGCTGGGGCGCCACCTAGTGGCTTCCCACCTCCCCAGCCCAGAGCCCGGTGGGGGTCCTCTGCCCCCTCCTCACACCCTCTGGCGGGCGACGGCTTTTGAGTGCCAAATACAGAACAGGCATTTTGCTTACATCGCTTTATGTAATCTCTCCCCAGCCCCCCAGTCCCTTTGAGGATCAGAAACCCAAGGCTCCCAGAAATTAACCTGCCGAGATCTCTCGGCCGGGACGGGGTCCAAGGCTCACCCTCGGGAACCCATGGCCCTCGGCAGTTGTGAGCTCCAGCCCTGAGGGCCGGAGGCGGGTGGGGAGGAGGAGGTGGGGACAAGGTGGGTGTGGGGTCCCCTGTGCTTACAGGCCAGCCCAGTGACGGAGCCCCCAGCCGACAGCACAGCCCCAACAGCGTTTCCTGGGGCTGAGTCTTCGGTTCCCATGAGGTGGGGCCGGGGAGGAGGCAGAAGGAGACTTCAGTCCCTGGGGGCTGCCGCTTCCAAATGTAACAAAACCCCAGGGAAAGCCCTTGTGCTGGGCCTCCATCCCAGGGGGCACAGGCCAGTGTGTGCAGCCAAGGGGCCCCTCTGGGGGCACATGCACAGACGCTCTCTGGCTGCAGAATCAGATTCCTGTCCCCCCATGGCCCCCCCCACCCCGCCCGCTGGCCCCCAAGCGTTTGCATATATTTGCATAAACAGCAAGACAGGTCCAGCTAAAGCCTTTTCTTGGCAACAGTGGCATCAGTGCAAGGCCGGGTGACTCTCCTAGGGAGCCGGAGAAGACGACAGTTCAACGGTCCCCGGGATCAGGGGACCCCGGGCCTCAGCCCCTCCCCGGGCTCCGGAAGTGTCTGTCCTTCTTCCCTGACCTGTGGGGAGACCAGGTGGGGGCAGGAAGAGGCCTTCAGGACCACGCCGCGTGGTGAGAAGAGGCTCCTGTAGCAGCGGGGACCTGTCCCCCCCAAGGCAGGGGGGGACGGACCCACCCTCCCAGTGTGAGGTCCCCGGCCAGCGAGGCAGGAAGCCTCCTCGGCACTGCGGGTACACGCTGGACGCAAGTACTCCGGAGGAAAGGTCCCCCCAGCCCGAGGGGGGCTCCCGGGACCACCGTGGGGTGAGCACAGGCGGCCTCCTGACCTCAAGGGAAGGAGCCCGCCGTGGATTACAAGTGGCTCAAACTCAGGACTGGGACTCAGGGCCTGTGCTCCCTCACCCCAGCCCCGCGTCCCCCGCCCACAGCTGCCCACCTCTTCTTCAGTGCTTTGTCTCCAAAGAAGTGGCTGAAGATGAAGCCCTCAAAGTCATCCACCTCGTCGTCGTCACCCGTCTGTCTCACCGCCACCTCCTCCAGGCTGTCCTCCAAGGCATCCACAAAGTCCCGGAAGCGGAGGCGGTCATGGCGGAAGATGCCATCCTCCCCAAAGTAAGCGGGCGAGAGCGGCAGCTCCTGGGTCAGCTGCCCGGCCCAGGGCAGCCGCGCCAGGTAAGTGGTCAGCAGAGAGGCCAGCTCCTGTCGCCGCACCGGGGCCAGCTCTGCCCCGAAGGCCAGGCCCTCCTGCCGGGCACACTCGCGCACGCCTGAGCAGCCCTGCGGGGCCCGGTACTTGCGCCTCAACAGCTCGGCCCACGGTGCCGGTGCCGGTGCCGGGCGGCCTCGCCCGTCGCTAGCGCCCTCCTCCCGCTGAGGGTGCTGCTGCCCCCCGGGGGGGTGAGGGCTCCCACTCCTCCTAGGGGGTTCCTCGGGGCCCTGCCGCCTGGCGTCCTTCCTGCTGCCCCACTCCGCCCCCTGCGGCTTGCCCTCCCCCCGGCCCTCTGCCATCTCCCGGCCCTCACCCCCCCAGATCTTTCTCTCCCGACCAGACCCCTCCTTCTTGTGCCTCCGGGGCTCAGCGCTCCGGTCCCCCTGCCCTCCCCGCCGCTTCTCCTTTCCACTCCACTCCCTGGGACTCTGGAAGCGGGGCTCCCGGTGCCCGGCCTCTGAGGCGTTGGCACCGACCCCGGGGTGCTGGCCCCACTTCTCCAGGCCCTGCAGCTTCTGGGCCAGTCTGCGGCCCAGCTCGGCCAGGTCCCCTCGGCCCGCACCGCTCAAGCTCTGCTCCAGGTCCTGCCGCACCGCCCCCAGCAGCCGCCGCTGCCTCTCCAACTCGCGCCTTAATGCCTGGGCCTCCGCCTCCAGCCGTTCCTGCTGCTCAGGGAGGCCAGGGCCCGGCTCCCACTCCCCGGAGACCCCGCCGCCCAGAGAGCCTCCGCTCCAGGGGACGCACGCCCCGTCTGGGCCCCGCACGCAGCCGGCCCGCAGCCGCTGCAGCTCGGACTCCAGGGTGCGCTGGGCGGCCTCGCCCCGCCGCAGGGCCCCTCGCAGCCGCGCGTTCTCCTCTTCCAGCTCTCGGGGCTGGCGCACCAGGCTCTGAAGCTCCTCCTTCTGGGCCTGTGGTGGAGGGTGCCACAGGAGGGTCGGGACGGGCCCGGGGCCTCCCGCCCCGCTTCCGCCCATGGGAGTCGGCAGGACGCGGCCTAGGACGCTCAGAGAGTTTGGTTCTCAACCTCCTCGCCGTCCACAACCTGCACCGAGCCCGTGACCCCAAATTCCGTCACAGACCTCAGCTTCCACGTCCTCCTATAAGGACACACTTCGATCCGCCTGAGATTGACCAGACGCGGCTCTCGCGGCCCTTTCTGCCTCCCCACCCAGAAGAGACATCATTAATTGAGCCTCGGCAGTCCTTCCCATCCCTGTTCACACGGGGCCCCGGGCAGACTGCACCCATCAGTCAGGGTGGCCTCAGGCAGCGGGGGCGCCGGCCGGGACGCCGGCCGGGACGCCAGCCGGGCCTGGGCCGTGGCCGCAGGGTGTGAGCAGAGAACCAGGAAGAAAGCCTAACTCCAGTGGACAGAGGAGACGGTGGCGGGAGGCGAGCAGAGGCAACTTGTAGGACACACACCCCTCCCACCCCTCCCCTCACCCCTGCGTGTGCCCACCTGGAGCTGGGCCTGAAGCAGCCGAATGTCCTGGTTCTCCTTGGCCAGCTTGTCCAGCAGGAGGGCCATGCTCTGCAGGCTGGGCACCCTGTCGGGGGGTGCTGAGGCCTGCAGCGGCTGCCCCAGTCCGTCCTAAGGGCACAGGAGCCAGTGACCCCTCCCGCCCCACAGCCAGGCCGCCCCGAGTCTCCCGGACGGTCCCCGCGCCCCCCACGCCATCCAGCACCTCCGCATCCGAGCCGGTGTCTGGGAAGGCCTGCGGCTGTGCTTCCTCCGTGGGCCCTGTGGGAAACCAAAGTCCCCAAACTGGCCCGCTCCCTCACGCCTGCACACACACGGTCACCCGCCTGCCCTGGGCCTACCCTACGGCTGAGAAGTCCAGCAGGAGAGGGCCGAGGGTCGCCCTGAACGGCTGAGAAGCTCAGTGACCGAGCAATGAATGCACAGCCCAGGGGCCCTGCTTCTGACTCGGGGAACCGCCAGTGGCCTCCCTGAGGCCGGGCAGGGACGAGCCAGGGCCCCGCCCCACTCACCGCTGTCAAACTCCGAGAGGCCGCCTGAGGATGGAGACAGAGGGGCTCGGTGAGGCCAGAGTGGAGGAGAGGGGCAGGAGGGGTCGCGGAGACAGGGAGCAGGCCGCGGCAGGGAGGCAGCGCTCACCGCAGAAGAGCAGGATTCCCAGGCCCAGCAGAACCAGGGCCCCAAGGAGACACATGCTGGGGGAGGGGCCCGGCTCCCCGCCCGCGCCCTCGCCGCGGGCCTGGCCCTCCACGCGCAGGGCCGCCACGGGCCGGGGGGTGCTGGGCTCCCGGCCCCGCCGCCTCCGCAGCCCCTCCGCCTCCACGTCTGCGTCTGTGTCGTCCTCACTGCTGGAGCGGCGGGCCTCCTCCACGGGCCGGGCTGGAGAAGCAGTGGGCGCGAGGCAGTGAGGCGACCGCAGAGACAGACGTAGTCAGGGACCCTGCCCCCGTCCACCTGGGCGGTCTTCAGATGCCCGGCCTACGGGGGCGGGGGGGGGGGGGCGGTCCTTCTATCTGCAAACTCAGGGGACAGCTCTTCCCTAAAAGCACCCCCTCCTCCACACGTGCCCCCCACCCAGCTCCCTCGGCAGCTCCTGTGCCCACCGGGCGCTGCCTCTCAGTCCGTCCCGGCTCTTCCCGGTCCTAAAGGCGAGGGGCCCGCGGGGCCCGGCCATCTCCCCGCACAGTCACCCACACCACCGACTTTCCTCCGGAGCAGACGAGCCCCCAGTCCATAGGTCCTGACCTGGCCTGCCCAGAGCCCCGGGCCTGATGACCACCTGCCAGCCACCCGACCTGAGTGTCACCTGGGGACCAAGCTCTCAGTACCCCACCCTCCACACCGGCGCCCCCCCCCACCCCTGTTCAGAGAACGACCCCACTGCTACCACCTGGCCACCCGAGCCCTCCCCCCGGGCCCTCCCCCCACACCCCTGCCTCGCGTCCGCCCACGCTCTCTTGGGCAGCTTTGCGCGAGCACCTCGCTCGTGCCCTGAACGGCCCAGGTCTTGCCCTCTCCCTCCACCCCGTCCTTCAGCAGAGAAGGACTCGCCCACTCCTTGGCCACAGCCTTGGCCAAGGGCTCCTCAGCGCGGGACAGGTGGCCCGTGCCTCTGCTGACGACCAACAGCCTGCTCCTTCTCAAGATGCCCTCCAACCTGAACCTTCCCCCGACCGCTCCTGCCCCTCTCTCCCTTCCCTCAACTGTCCCCTGGCTGAACCGCTCTCCCCTCCCCTCCCCTCCCCTCCCCTCCCCCCTCCTTTCCCCACGCTCTTGGTCTGACTTGCATTTGGTTCAGACGAGTCTGCCTCTCACACGGGCCACGCACCGCCCCCCCCCCCACCTCCTGGGCACAGAACTGACACGTGAAAGAGGCTCAGGGAACAAGGGTTGAATCTAGAAGCGAGAAAAGAAGGGGTCTCGTGGCACAAGGGAAAGAGTCAAGCAGACCCAGGCCCTGCCGCTTACCAGCCGTGTGACCTCGGTCAAGTCACTCGACCTCCCCGAGTCCCCGGGGGTAGTGGTGAGGTTTCACTGACACAGGGCAAGGCGAGTACTACCTGCTAAGTGCCGGAGCCTGGACCAGAGCCGTGCTCAGCGGCAAACGCCCTGCCCCCCATTCCTTCCAGAAGGAGAGGAAACACGGAGACCAAAAGGCTCTCACCTGCGTTGGGAGATGAGGGCAGGCTCTGTGGGGGGCTGTGACCCTCCAGGTCCTGCGTGTCTCGTGTGTCTTCTGGGCCTGCCACCACAGGGGCCTCCTCCGAGTCTCTCTGGACCACCATGTCTCCCAGGCCGGGGGGCTTCGTGGCACAACCGTCACCTTCCGGGACACCCTGAGCAGACACAGCCACGAGCGGCTCCAGGCCTCCCCCTCTCCAGTTGCCCTCCCCGACCCGGTGAAGGTCCTCACCTTGGCCTCGGTCTTCTCCGGCAGAACGGGACCGCACTGGGGACTTTCAGTCTGGAAGGGGGTCTCTGCAGCGGACGAAAAGGCCCAGGAAACATACCACTGTCCCCCAGATGAACTTCCCACATAGCCCTCTGGCTCCCACAGGCCCTACCAGATTAGAAGGGGCAGGAGACCCCAGAGCGTAGAGGAAGGCGGCTGCACCCGCCCTCAGGAGGGCCTGTTACCTTCTCCATTCACGGCCCCAGCTAGTTCATCAGCAGCTGCCTCGAAGTGGCTCCGAGGGGCCTGGGGAGCTTTCCCGGGTTCTGGGTCCATCCTGGATTCTGGGCCCAAGGTCTCCACGGGCAGGCCCTGGGGGAGGGGGTGCTCCAAACCAGGAGCACGGGTGCTCTGCTGGGGTCCCCGGGGCCAGCCGCACGGCCCGGGGACCCCCACCCACATCTCACAAAAACCTACACGTGCCATAGTGAGCTAACGCGAGGTGGGGGAGGGCGGCGGGCGGCAGCTCCTCTCCCTGACCTCCCTGACCTCGCTTGACCTCCCCTCCCCGCCCTGCCCTGCCGCCGTGAGGGACTTCCAGAGGCAGCCGCCGGCCAATGGAAAAGTGCGGCTGGGCCAAGACACCCCATCACCTAGGAACCTGGTGCCCCCCACCTTCCCAAAGAAGCCAGCCAAAGCCGGGGTCTCCCACCTCCCCACAAATGGAAGCTGCTGACTGGCTGGGAGGTGGGCGGCCGGCAAGAGAACACACCCCCCTGGCCACTTAAAGGTCACGATCACGTTCCCCATGGGTTTCCCTGCGGCGTCCACTCGACAGGTCGCCCGCTTTACTCGCATCTTCCAGGCTTTTCTGGCCTCTTCCACTGCCCCACACGCAGCTGCTGGCAGCCGACAGCTTGGCCCGCCCCCTCCCCCCCAGCTCTGCCCTCCCTGCACACCCCTGCCCAGCAAGCCTGCCACCCGCTCACCCAAGCAGGGCTTCTGCAAGCCCTCCAAGGATCGTTGTGCGCCTCAGTCCGTCTTTGTGCGGTTTTCAAACCACTCGTTTCACCACGGCCACCCCTCTATGCCAGGAATCACAACCCCCTCTGACAGCGGGGAACAGAGAGGAAGGCCCCGCAGTGCAGTCGTTCTGGGCCGGGGCTCTGGCCCCAGGCCCTGTGTCCTGCCCTCGCTCCCACCCTCACACCCCTCCCCCTGGCGGTTCTAACACTCCAAGTCACGGGGCCCGGGGCCCTTGACGAGCTTTCTCCGGCCCCCTCCCCCTTCTTGGTGGCTTTGGGGGCACAGGAGCCCACTGGCTTCCTGCCCCCACTGCCAGCCGCGCTGCCCGACCTTCAAAACACTCCCTCGTTCACCCCACCCACAGGCAGTGACTGTCCCGAGGCCCTCGAACTCACGGCCCTTCTGTGACTCCCCCACCCAGGAGGAGGCCTGCGTGCCTGGGCCGGGCCCATGACGCCTCGGTGGGGTTTCTCAGGCTCTGCCCCACTCCGCTCCAACACTAACACACGTGCCCGCCTCACCCCGTCACCTCCTCGGTCTCCCCCCAGATGGCTTTCCCGGCGTTGCCTCAGGTCCCCTACTCTCAGCAGCTGACGCTGCTTGGGCCCGAGCCAATCCTCACACCTGACTCCTGGGGTCTGCTCCCCTTCCTCCTGCCCCTGGAGCTCCTCTCGGCCGCCAGCACGAGGTGACACAGGTGCCCAGCAGAACCGAGCAAGGGGACAGACCCAAAAGGCAACCCAGCCCCGCAGGAACTTCTCTCCCACAGGGTTCCCAGGCTTGCATCCTACCTCTGAGCCGGCAAGCACCCAGCTGTTGTCAGAGTCTGGGCAGGAAGCCATGGTTGCTGGGGTCCCCGAGGGGGCTGTGGCTGCCACCTGCGGAGAAAAGTGCTCTTAAGGACCCTGGTTCCCTTCAGCAAAGGCAGGATGCAGAGAGCAGCCTTGGCTGGGTTCCCGGGGCTGAGCAGTGGCTTCCAGAACCAACCCTTCGAACACTGACACTTGAACTTTCCCGGGCAGTATCGGCTCTTGCAGATCAACACCTGTCAGCACACACAGAGAAGTTCACCTGTGGTCCCTGGGAGACTGAACTGACTTTGAAAGGTCAAAGGACGGAGCTGGAGAGGATCTGGGGGTATCCAGGCCAGCGCCCCCAGGTTAGAGCCCGCGGAAATGGAGGCGTCAAGGCTGCTAACCTGCCCGGGATGAACAGCTAATGGGAGGAGGGAAGAGAACAACCACCCAGGCTCCCCCACAATCACCCCCCAAGCCCCTCACCGGGGCTCACAAGCTGAGACTGGATGGCCTCCTTCCCACTGAAGTGTCCTGCCCACCATAAATCCTTCCTACAGGCTGGTCAGGGGTTCTCAACGCCGGCTGCACACCGCGGCCGCCCGAGATTCTGGTTCAACTGATTTCGGGTCAGACCCAGGCATGGGTCTTGGGGGTTTTTTGTTGTTGTTGTTTATTTGTTTTTTTAATTTTTCTCTTTAATGTCTATTTATTTTTGAGAGAGAGAGAGAGAGACAGAGACAGAGTGAGAGTGTCAGACGGGCAGAGAGAGGGAGATACAGAATTCGAAGCAGGCTCCAGGCTCTGAGCTGTCAACACAGAGCCCAACTTGGGGCTCGAACTCACGGACGGTGAGATCATGACCCGAGCCGAAGTCGGAACGGCTCCACTGACTGAGCCCCCAGCCGCCCCCCCCCCCCCCCCCGCCAGGCATGGGTCTTCTTGGAAACCTCCCAGAAGGCTCTCTCCTGTGCAGTCTGGCCTGAGAACACCTGACATGGCCCAGACGCGTTTCGGCACACCCTTGGTAAACCTCCTCATCACGCTGACTCTCCATTCTAAGTTCTGTTTCCTTTCTATGTAATCTGCACAGTGTCATCCCCTGGAACTCAAGGCAACTGGGAAAAGGGTTTAAAGACAGCCATCGTTTGTCAAGACCTTACGGTTTGCAAAGTGCAGGCGAAAATCAGGGCTGAGGCCCTGCGCCCTGCTACTCGCCTCTGACTCGGCAGGTGGGGGTGGGAAGTCACGCCAGCTTCTGAAGCCTGACACAGAGTGGGGTAAGGAGAGGGAGACCTGTCCTGTCACTCCAGCCAAGACTGTCCCCTGAGTCGGGGCAGCTGTGACGGGGACCTGGCACAAGGCAGGAGGATAAGATGAGCTGACCCCCCCCCCAAGTCTTGGGCTGTGGTCCTTCAGAGGAGGACACATGACTACTCACAGAGGGGCCAAACGGGGGGCATGGGGGAGCAGGGCTCTGTAAGGAAACGCTAGGAAGGGAAGTGAGGCTTGGGAAGGAACGCTTAGGGACCTCCGCGCGGCCCCCATCTATTTAAGCTGGTGCCAAGTCCTGCGCGGGGTCCTGATACTCCTGTGGCCTTTCAAGACCCACGCCCGGGACAGATAGCTGACGGTGTCTTCCCCAAGGCCTGTGCCTCCCAGACACGCACAGCCGACCCACAGGCAGACAGGAGAATGGCTGCAAGGACCCCCACACCACATCCAACGGGACCCCCTGGCCAGCTTCTGAAGGCATCCACGCAGCCAGCCCCGTTAGGCCTGCCTGCCACTCTCGGGCCTTCCGCCGCCTTCTGTCACCATCTCCCCATTCCCAGTTGCTGCGCGTGACTGTTAACAGGTGGTGGCAGGAAGGAAGTGGCAGCAGCTTGGGCTGAAGTCTCTGTTTCTCCCTGGCTGTGCACAGCCTGCTCGGGTCCTCCAGAACCAGGAACCATGGCAACCGGGGTGATGTCAGACTCACTGTCTCCATGGAAACCAGCCCCGGCATTTGGGTCAACAAAGACAAATACTTCTGAGCCCCAAACAGGAGACAGTCTGGAACCCCTGCACCCAGAGTTCCAAACTCTGCAACTGCTCTGTCCGTAGAGTGCATCCAAGATTCCAAAAGATGGCCCCGTTCTCCTCAGCCCGCATCGTCTTTACCTTTTTAGGAAGTTCCCTTCTCGGTCCAACCTACATCGCTCCCCGTGGGGTTTCAGATCTCGTTCCGGTCTACCTCTCCACCTCCACCCCTCCCCACAAAAACGGACCTTGAGGCTTGTCAGACACTCTGCTGTTCCTAGAGGACAGCTAAAGGGGGAGCTCTCCCCCCTGCACAAGCTGGCGAGTCTGGCCCAAGTCAAGCCCTGTAGGGGTGGCTGCCCCAAACCTCGGAAGCAAAGGACCCCCGCGCCACCAGAGCATGCCCGGGGCGCCGGAGCAAGCGCCGGTCCGGGACACGGCCGTCCCGGACGCCGCCTCTCCAGGCCCAGCAGGGACCAGCAGCTCCCGGGTCCCCGGGGCAGCCCACGCCCCTCCCGTGTGATGGGGTCCGCGCGACCCCTGCCCCGCCGGGGCCTCACCTGACCCAGCAGTACCCGCAGTCCTCACCCGACTTGTTGCGGCCTCCCCGGGTTTCCAGCCCAGGAGAGGAGGGGCCCACGTGACCGGGACTGGCCAATGAAGAACCAGTGTCCCGGAGAGGGCGGAAACTTTGGGCCAACCAGCGCTGGAATCGAGAGCCGGAGGAGGGGAGGGGGACCTGCCGGGCCCCCGGCCCCGGGCTCTCCTCCCGCGGTCGGCTGGGCTTCCCGCAAGCTGGGTTTTCGGTGACCTCGCCTACTTTCCCAGTGTAGAAACAGTTGCTAGGGGGAAAACCCAAAACTGAAAGCGAAGGGTGGTACCTCCCGAGACCTCAGGGGCCAGGTCGACCCCAGGACAGACAGGGACAGCTGCAGGATGGGGGAAGGGAGATGGCATCCCGTGGGTTGGAAATAACCCTCCCACCGCTCTCCTCGCCCTGGGCCAGTGCAGATTAAGGATGCCACTGCTACTTTTCTAAAGGGGACACCTGGAAAGCATGCCCAAGGGAAATCTGCTAGACCAGGGGCAGCCCCCTTCCCACTGCACTTGACCTGGAGCTCTACTTGACCCCTAACCCAAACAACTGGGGGAGGGGCAGTAGGCACTAAACCCAGAAACACCAACGGCACTTGCCTCCCTGGGGCCCTGGCTCCAGGCCGGGTCCAGGAATGTGCCCAGAAAAGAACTGCTTTCCCACACCAGGGACGCAGGGGGAGGGGTGGCGCACACAGGCCTCCCTCGGCTCCTCGCCTGGTACCAAGGTCACCTCAGGGGCCAGAATCTCCACCATTCTCTCTTCCACGAACCCTGGGCACGTAGCTATCCTCACCCCTCAGGCATCCGCGCCGGCGGTGGCAGAGGTTCGTTCCAACCTTCGTGTGCTGAAAACAGCCAGGAGTCCTCGTCTGGACTTTCAAGTCATTTTATTAATCCAACCGTACAAAAGACCCCCACCACCACATCTCTGCCACCCCCAGTTCCTTCCAAATAGTGTAGAGGGGGCGATTGAGCAGACCCCTCCCCAGGAGCCACTTACAAAAGGCGGAGATGGCGGAGGAATTGGGGGGGGGGGGGGGCGTCACAAAAATAGCAACAGATAAAAGAGGGGCCACAGAACCACAAACACAACACACAGCTGGGGGCGGGAGGCCGGACACCGGGGGCGGGAAGCCGAGGCCCCTCCCTCCCTTCCCACGGCCTCGAAAGCGGCTGGCTCCACCCGTGCAGGCAAATGAGTTCTGAGTTCTTCACATGCTAAAGTCACGGGGGGGGGGGGGGGGGGGTGTAGGGTGGTGGGTGGGTGTGGGTGTGTGTGGGTGTGTAGGGTGCAGGCAACCCCTAGCTCCTCGCCAGACCACATGTGTGCCTGCTTCCCCGCCCCACTGAGGACCGTGTGCACGAGCCCGGCCCGGGACCCACATCCAGCAGGCAGCGGCTACGAATCAGTATATGGACACATACAGCCCAGTGTGGGGCTCTGGCGGAGAGGAGTGAGAACTGCTAGATCACCTGGCCCCAAAAGGTCTACAGAAAGGTAGAACACACCCAGGCTATGGACTGCACTTCGGGGGCCATGGCTATGACGGTCCCACGGCCTCCCTCCCCCACGGGCTGGGCCAGGGAGCCTTGTCAGGAGATGAGGTATAAGGGCTCCATGCCTTTTCAAGCTTTCCTTCAGTCAAGCCAGGGAGGCAGAGGGATACAGGGGCCGAAAGCTCTAGACCAGCGCCAACACTACTGTGCAACAAACCGAGGGGGGGGGGGAGAGGCATGGGGAGCACTGTACAACCAGAGTCCCAGGTCCCAGGACAGTCCAAACCTCAAATATTCCGGTCAGACCACATATCCCAATTTTTGGCAAAAATATGGTCATTAAAAGCCCGAGAGAGGCTGAGAAAGGGCCAGTGGCTTTGGTATGAGGGACACAGGTCCGGACAGCATCTCTTTCGCACAGTCTTGAAGCCCCAAATCACCAAGAAACTGCCCCAGCCGAGCGCTCTCCTGCTTCTCCAAGCTATTTGGTTGTCTGAGGGGGTGAGGCTTGGGTACGTCGTGGACGAGGCAAGGGGAGGGTAAGAAAAGGGAAAATTCCCCATTTATTACCTAAAGCTGTCTCCTAAAGCCCATGAAAGCGTTACCGCGGGGATGGGACCCCGACTCCTCTGGCCAGAAACCTTTAACACTTCACTCCAAAAACTAAGGCTGCCGCTGCGGGGCTGGACAGGAGTGTTAGGCACAGGTGCTGGGGCGTCCATCATCTGCACAGAGGAGACCCCTGCCCTCCGGATCTTCTTCCAGCCTCTTCTCTGTTGCAGCCATACCCCTAGGCCTTCAGAGATGGGAGCCACCACGACGCTGGTAGGGCTTTGGTTTCCTGATCTCTGCAGATCTCAACGCGTACAGGTAATTTTCCAGAAAAGCGAGTGATCCGGACTCTTCCGCCTGCCCGCCTCAGGTCCTTCTCTGCCCTCAGGAGCCACCGTGTCTCTGCCCCCTGGGGACAGGAAGCCAGTGGCAACGAGGACCGAGAGCCAGACTTGGGAACCCTCACCCTCGCCAGGGTCAGCCATCGTTAGCAGCCACCAGCTGCCCCACGCCCTCGCGGATGTACACAGACTGGATCTCCTTGGTCTTGAGGCAGAGATCGCAAGCCCAGACGGCGGAGGCCTCAGTGGTCAGCAGCCCGTACGCGCTCTCAGTCATGCCTGTGCACTCGCGATGGAACCACTTCTGACAGGAGGCCTCGCACAGGATGGCGTCCTGATCGTCATTCACCTCGCTGCGACAGGCGCCACACGGGTACACCAGGCCTGGGGGAGGCTGAGGCCCTGACCCCCCGCCAGCTTTGCTGGGGGGCGCCAGGCTGTTGGCATCTGGGGTTCCCCCCCCCCGCCCACTGCTGTTTGGGGGGAAGCTGGGCTGGTTCCCGTTAACGGCAGCAGCTGGGGAGCCTGAGTGAGGCTCTGGGGGAAAAGCAGTGGGAGCAGGGGGATTCAAGGGCTTTCCCCCATCCTCACCACCAGGGCCAGGAAAGCCAGGGTCCGGACCAGGGAAGGGACTTGTGTTTGGGGGCAGACTGGGGAGCCCCTGACCAGGTCTCTGGAGAGGAGAAGGGCCAAAAGGTGCCCCTGGCTGGGCAAAGCGTTGGGGGAGAGAAGGAGGGCCCAGCTCCCCTCTGGGAGGCTGTCCCATGGTGGGTGAGATCATGGGGCCAAATCCTCCCACCGGGCCTGGCATCATCTGCCCACCAGGAGGGCTGAAGTTTTGGCCCAGAGGCTGGTTGAAGGGTTGGCCAGGAAAGTTCATGTTGCCTGGAGGTGCGTAGCCAGGGCCCTGGGGGGGCATGTTGAAAGCTGGGCCCATAGGATTGGGAGGGAAAGGAGGGGGCTGGCGACGGAGAGGCTGGGGACCCCCTCCACCCCCAGTGCCATAGCCTGGGGGTACCTGGCCTGCCATGCCCCCCTGTACGCGGAAGCCTCCAAAAGGGACAGGACTGCCAAGGAACGGAGGGGCTGCGCCCCCCACCTTAGGGGCTCCGAAGTCATCCTCAAAAGGGTTGGATGCAACCAGGTGATCCACCATGGGAGTCGGGGGTGGTGCAAACTCCGTCAGATGTGAGTATGCAGGGCCCTAGTGGGGAACAGAGGACGAAGAAAGGATCACAGAAGGAAACACACAGCTAGAAGCCAGCAGAGCCGTAGAAATGCAGGACTTGTTCTGGAGGCTGGTAAAGGCCAGCTCGGATCCCAAGTCAAGACAAACCTCAGAACGTAACGGAAACAGGAGGTGGACAAAGCAGACAGAACCGCACTGGAACCCTAGCTCTGACTCCAAATAATCTGGAGACCCTCGAACAAGTACTCAACTTGTTAAAGCCTCAGATCCTCATGTGTAAAATAGGGGCAGTGCCCATCTCGCAAAGCTGCTAAAGTACTAACAGCACAAAGTGCTAGAGAAAAGAGGACTCTCCCTGACAGATAAGATCCTTGGTCAAGTGGCCTCACACACAGCCCTCGCCCACCGCCCCCCCCCCCGCCCCGCCCCGCCCTCGTCAGGAAGTTGAGGGACAGGACCAGAAGCAAGGAAACTTTCTCTTCTCCCCGCACTGAGAGGCCACATCCCAGCCTACCGGAGTGGCAGCTAGGAGTCACCCCCACCGTCAAGCACCATTCACCTGAGTATTTGACTTCCTTCGCTTCTTTTCTGGGCTCTTCATCTGCAGACCTAGGAAGAGCAGCAGAATGCAGACCCAAATGCATCTCCCTGAGGCTGCCCCGACCTCCTGCCTCCCGGACGCGCCGGAGCAGCTCTTCTAACTTGGACACGCGCTTGCTCATTCACTTAACAAACACGAACAAAGGTGCGCTACGAAGAACGCTGCACGGCCGCACTCTCGGCTGCCTCCTCCCTTAAATGAGACACCCCCCCACCCCGATGCCCTCAGACTCCCAAGTGGCTCCTGGAGTCCGTGCGTCTCCAAACCCTAGGGTCCCCAATCTGTGACAAGGACCCCACCCCCGTCCCCCCGTCCGAGCCTCCCTTCGGGTCCCCCGGTCCCAGGAACCCCCGCCTGCGCCCACCCGCCAACGTCCCCCCGGCCGCCAGGTCCCGGGCGCTCTCACCGGCCTTGCCCTGCTTCCTCCCGGTGCCGGGCGGCGCAGGGGGCGGTGCGGGGCCGCCACCTCCCTCCAGCTTGTCCGGTGGGGGCGGCGCCGAGGCGGCCATGGGGCGGGGGGTCCGGGGTCAGCGGCGGCGGCGGACGGACGCGCCCTCGGGCGGCACCATCGCCGGGAGGGGGCTCGGGGCGCCCGCAAGGAGCGGCCAGGCCGGGCGGCGAGGCCAGGCGCCGAGCGCAGCGCCAGCCGCCCGCCCGCGGCCGCGGCAGCAGCCGGAAGCGGAAGTCGGCGTGGCCGCCGCCGCGCGGCGAGGGGCGGGGCCCGGGCCGGACCACCCGGAGCCGGAGCCTGGGGGGAGGGGGGAGGCTGGAGGCGCCGCTGCGGGAGGGGCCGCCCCGCCTCCCCCTCCCCCTCCCCCTCCCCCACCCTCCCACCCTCGCCCGGCCGCAAGCAGCAGGGACCTTGAGGCCGAGGTAGAAGAAACAGGGACTTTAATAAAGAGGATTTCCCTTTGGTATAAGTGACACCCGCGAAGATACCCAAACAAAAAGGCGAGGACGAAGACCGTGGAGACACTCCCCCACTCCCAGTCCGCAGGCGGAGCCCCCAGCAGCAGGGCTGGCTCCCGGGGTGGGGGGCGGGGGGCGTCAGCCTGACACCGAAGCTCAGAAGCTCAGGTCGTGCACTAGGCCGCCTGGCCTCCGGGAGGCCCAGGCTTTCCTAGTCCCGGCGCGCGATCCACTTCCAAGGCCGCAGTCTCTGGCGGAAAAGATCGTGCCCAGGCCAGGAGGAGGGAAATGCTAGTCCTTATAAAAGGGCTTCGAAAAGGCAAAGAGGTGATGTGTACATGTCATTGACTATTATCATTCTGTGCTCCAGATAAGCCAGAGAAAACAAACAAGGAAAGTAAATCCACAGCCATAAGATATACGCGTATAAAATCAAAATGAGTGTAGTTCCAAATCTACAGATGGTATTTGGGGATTGTCTACTGCTTTAGTCTCATTGCCCTCGTTCCTGCCTCCACAAACCCGCAGTTACCAGTTCAGGAGGCCTGAATCCTGTCACACCCCCCACCCACCCCGGCCCCAGCAAGAGGCAGGGAAGAGGCTGCAGGACCGAGGGGCGGGCGGCGACGCTTTGGCTGTAGAGTATAACATGCATGCAAATTGGGAGGTGGGGGAGGGACTTACAAAATGTATATACAGACCCCTTGGGTGAGGGGCCCCCCCCTGGCCAGGAGGCACTGAGCAAGGGAGGGGTCCATCTCCCCACTGGCCAGGGAGGGGGGGGGGCTCTGAGGCAATCTCTAAGGGTTGCATTTTCCCGGGGACAGGGGCCAGCTGCCATTCCTGCCTCTGCTCTCCCAACCTAAACTGGGGTGGAGGTGGAGTGGGTGCTGAGCAAGGAGAGGACAGGGTCCCCGAAGCCAAGGTGTCAGCACTCCCATCCTCGACCTCAGGGGCTCAAGAACTCTTTGCATAAAATCTCTTCAGACCTAGGAGATGGTCAAAGGCACAAAGTTTAACCACTGGGAGGGAGAGTTGTGGAGAGGGATCTGAGCCCAAGGGTAGACCAAAGGTGTGATTGATTCGTTCCCCCTTCCCGAGAAAGGCGATTGCCCCATTAGGCTTTTCTCATTTCAAGGAGGCACGCTGCCCAGGCCTCAAGCACCCACCTTCTTGGGGAAGGGGGTATCAGATTGGCACAGGAGAGGCCCAGGGAAGGGGCTACTCTGTACATTAATACTTTGGTAAGGTTCGGGGAGAAGCGGGATTCTACCCCAGGCTTCCGACAAACCCTCTCATTCAGCCGATGCTGAACCGTGTCCACACTACTCCCAGCTCCAACACAAGGCCCAGCCCACAAAACACTCCCAAGTGAAGTCCTGAGAATCAAGGAACAGGGTGGAAGGGGTGAGAGGGCCCCTTCGGGGAGAAAGCACTTTGCTGGATCACAGCTTCCGCTCCACAGGCTGCTGGAGACATAGTTCACTGCCCGCAGAGATGATGGGCAAGTGATTGTCCACATGGTAGCTGATGAGGTGGCTGACGCTCTCAAAGCGGTGATCCTTTGTCCGAACCTGGTGAGTGTAAAGGGAGAAGGTCAATGCAGGTGAAGAGTCGAAGTAAGACCTCAGCCCCCAAGGCTGAGGAAGCCGGAATGTTCAAGAGGGTTGAAGGAGAAAAGGATGGCGGGATGGGAGGATTGTCAGTCCTGATCACTGAAGCTTCTTGAGAAGGAGAATCCGGAGCTGGCCCCGGGAACAGACAGCTCAGTGAACTGGGAAAAGGCAGAGGGGACGTCTGCCCAGGAACTGTGACGCTGAGGGCTATCTACTCCTCTTCTGACCCGGGAGGCGACACGCAGTGCAGAAAAGACAGGGAAACGAGACGGAGACTGCTCTAGAAGAGAGCCCAAAGTTATGAGGGGCAGTGGGGGCAGTGCAGAGACACAACAGGACACTGGTCTGAGCCCTGTGTCTGGAGGACCGCGGGCGGCTCCTCTCCAGGACGGTTTCCTCATTTGTTAAAAGAGGGGCTCAGGCAAGAAGAACACCTTCCTGCCCAGATGGGCCAGGGGGCTGGGGCTTTGCGGGCTGAAAGGAACAGAGCTCAGGCCCGGGGGTGTGAGGGAAGGAACCTGGACTGCCGGAGAGGGGTGCCTGCGCACAAACGCCAAGCAGGGACGGCAGGAAGCAGTGAGGGAAGGAGGGGGCCGCAGCCTCCCACCCACCCCCGCCACTCACCACGCCCTCCGGGTCCACCAGGAGCAGGTGCTTGGGCTGCCCACTCTGCAGGCCGGTGAGCACATACTGGCCCGGCGTGGTCGTGCTTTCCCGCACCAGGAAGTCCCCGTTGAGCTGCAGCAGGGCCTCGGCCTCCCGCCGGCTCAGCTTCCCGTGGAACCAGGGCTCCCCTCGCAGCTGCTCGGCCATGGCCACTGACTGGGGAGGTGGAGGCACGCGAAGGGCATCCTCGAAGGGCTCTGGGGGTGCAAAGAGAAGGCTAAGAAAGGCAGGGGGCACGACACACGCCAGGACCCAGACCTCCGGGGAGGAAGGCGCAGGGCAGAAGAAGAGGAACCAAGTGGGAAGACAGCCATGCAGAGAGGAGAGGGGAGCACTCACTCATGTCAAAGAGGTCTCGGGGCGCGCTGCCATTGATGGCAGGATGGGGGGGCCCGGCCCCACCCCCTGCTTGCCGGGCCTTGTCTAGGTTCTGGACGTTGACGTAGGAAGGGTCGTCGAAGAGCTCCCTACCTGCTGAGGAGAGAGAGGCTTCGCAGTGACCCCAGTCCAGCCTCCTGCGCCCCGACTCCGCCCCCCCCCCCCCCCCCGCCCCGGCTCCCTTCACACCTGGGCAGGGCGGTGGAGGTGGCATCTGTTTGCGAATTTCTGGGTCTCCCCCAACAGGCTGCCCCACAGGCTGCGGGGACAAAAACAAGACGTTACCAGAGGCCCAAACCTGCTACTGCCAACCCGGGCCCAGCCCACCTCCGTCCGAGCCACTTACCAGCGTTGCTCCCAGGTGGCTGGGGGTCTGGACCCCGGGTGGAGTGGGTCGAGCAGCCCCGGGGGGAGCTCCTTCCCGAAGCCTCATGTCCACCACTCCCCCGAGAGGCGGCTCCTTCCCCGGGAAGTCATTATAGTACTGGTGGTCAGGTGGCTCTTCCTCCTCCTCGTCCCAAGCCGAGCCATCAAAACCAGCCATCCTGAGAGGGGCAGGAGAGAGGGAGGGCACAGACGGTGGCCACGGGCTGGGCGCTGCCTGCGGGGTGGGCCCAAGGCCAGCTGTTTTCTACACACAGCCGCACCACCCTCCCGGGGGCCCTGCAAGTAGCTATTACTTCCTTCTCCAACGTTGGAGACGAGAGAGGCGGGTCAGAGCCGGAGGATCTGCCCGCGGCTTCACAGTCGCACGGTGGTGGAGCAGAGCCACGGAATCGGATTTGACCCTAAAGTTCACACCCTTGGTTGTTATGCTGTCTCCCGAGAGGGAGGGGAGGCACAGGGTAGCAGGAAGAGATACGATCCAGACTAGTTTAATCTCCTCCAAATACTCCATAGCTACCAGCCTAAGGCAGGAAGGAAAGGTAGAGATCGTGGGAATAAAACATCCTCCCGCACCCCAAATTCCTGATGGCTTCCACGGGCAGGAAAATGAAAAACCAAGGACGGCCAAACGGGCAAGAAAAGAGAAGCGCACTGGCACCAAGGTGGCTGGGGATAGAAAGGTCCACGCAGGCAGGGACGGTGGGGGCGTGGAGTCTGGCACGTGAGAGGAGGAACCGGCCTGCAGCAGGCAGGACACACTCTCCCGATGGCCGCGGGCACACAGGTTCCATGCCCCGACCCCCTCTGAGCTCGCGTGTGGGCGGTGGGGCAGACTGGCTCTCTCAGTTCCGGCCTGGGGCCCGGGAGCTGCCCCACCCCCAGACCCGCTCACCTGTCGTGAGGGGTGACCAGCTTGGGCGGGTTCCTGAGGTATTGTTTGAAGCGCAGCTCGAAGGCCTGGCCGATGGTGCTGATGACGTCCTGAGCAAGCCCTTCGGGACACTCCAGGATGTGGCAGGCTGTGGGCACAGCACAGGCTGTCGGTGAGCTCGGAGGCGGACTGCTGGGGGTGGGGGGGTGTCGGGGGCGCAGACAGGGCCCTCGCCTTCCGGGGCCCCCGCTTAGCTCCCCAGGTCCTGCTCACCTGCCTCACGGACAGCCGGCCCCACCCAGCGCTCCCCACCGCGCCTCACCTCTCTGATTGACCGGGTCTTTGGCAACATAGGCGACGTACTCAGCTGTGTCCTGGGGTCGGGCAGGGTCAGAAGAAGCCACTTAGCTCGACTGTATAGCCCCGCCTCGCCCCCGCCCCCGCCAACCCAGTGCTTTTCAGACACCACACCACCGCTTCCGGCCGGTGTCTCCCCAGCGCCTGGCCCCTACTCTGCCCCCACCACCTGTGCCCCGTTCGGCCACTCACCGGGTCCCCACCGGACGCAAATGAGATAGACTGCATGTGGTGGTTGGCGATGATCTGAGGGTCAGGGCAGGGGACAGAGGAGGGGAATGAAACACGTCAGGCAGCCTCAGGGCCCACCTGGGCGACCGCAGCCCCGGGCCCTGGCGGCCGGTCCCGCCCTTCTGGCCTCTCAGCCCAGGCCCTCCTAAGCTCCTCCTTCCTGACTGTCCTGGCTCCTGGCACTGTGACCAGGTCCTGCTCGGCCCTTCCAGCAGTGTTTCTGGCCCCCTCGCCCAACCCCACCAACCTGTTTGCAATCTGCGGCCATGAGGTTGAGGCTGCTGGTGGAGACGGTGAGAGTGATCGGCATTCCTGCAAACTTCAGGTTACTCCTCCCCAGGATGGAGCTGAGTGGGCGGCCACAGGGCTAGGGGAGGGCCCAAGGCTCTCAGAAGCTGCGGTTCCCCACCCCAGGAAACCCCCCCCCCCAACCGCCACCCCATGTTTCCCAGCAGCACCTCCAGCCCCACCGGCCCCGGGGTACCTTTCTCCTCCTTGTTGCCCCCTTCGCACCGGGCACAGCCTCACACACCAGACTGATGGCCTCCCTGGGGACAGAGAGGTCCTCAGACCCAGAGCCTGCCTCCCACTCAGCCTGGGCTGCCATGGGGCAGGGGGAGGGGAAGACCAGGCCAGACTCCAGGGGCACTCCAGGCTCTTTGTCGTGGTGGATTGAATTAAGGGCCTTTAATATTTGATGACACGGAGAGGCCACTTCCTGGCTGATTGGGTTAGGGCCTCAGCGGGGCCCGGCCCCACCCCCTTCCAGCTGGCGAATGTCCCCTCCCCTTCCCAAAGGCAGCAGTCACCGACCATCCACCCAGCTTCCACTCAGGCTCCAGCTGCCAACTGGCTTTGCCACGGCCCCCGCAGCTCATGGGCCGGAGGAGGAAGGATCCAGATGAGAGCTGCCTCTTTTCATTCAGACTCAGACTC
This sequence comes from Lynx canadensis, assembly GCF_007474595.2. Lineage (NCBI taxonomy): Eukaryota > Metazoa > Chordata > Mammalia > Carnivora > Felidae > Lynx > Lynx canadensis. Next base: position 67,972,656 of record NC_044319.2, on the reverse strand, counting down.
GCTCCCCTAACTTTCTCTCCATCCCCTTTACCAAAAGATAAGGTACCACCTGCAAGCCACCAAGTGACCCGCGTCCCTCCTCCCCCAGTCTGCTCCCACCCCACTAACCTGGTGACCTGGGTGCGGGTGTTGAAGTCCAGGGCGCGCATCGACTGCAGGACCTCCACACAGCCCATGTACTGAGGGGAGGGGACCGAGGGTGACGGGTCAGCCGCCTCCCCCCACCCCTTCACGAAGAGCCCCGGGTCTTTCCCCTCTGAGCCGCCAAGGGAAGAGTGAAGATGAAGGCATCTCGCCCACTGCCCGAGGCTACACCCCACAACGTGCAAGACAACAGGAAATGAGGGAAAGAGGCAGGCTGGGAGAACCTCATGCATCTGGGAAGAGACTCCAGAGGACAGCGACAGGCACTGGGGGGGGGGGGGGGGGAGTGACATCTCCAGGGGGAGGAGACCGGAGGACACCATCCAGGGTCACTCATTCCAACACTTACTAGGGGCCTCTGCCACGCTGGGCAGCATGCTGAGCGGGAGAGGGGGAAGGGGGTGGGGGGGGGGGGTCACAAGAAGGAAGGGGCCCAGGGAGGGGTCCAGAATGGGAGAAGGGGCAAGAAAGGTTTGAGAAACAGGACCCTGAAAGCAAGGCGGTGCTGGGAGATGGGTGGGCAGAGGGACTGGAGGCTCTGGAGGGAGCAGGGAGGCTGGGGCGTGCTCACTCACCCGAACCAAGTAGGAAACCCCGGGTCCCATGACTTTGTCGTTGGGATGCAGCCAGCCCCGCGTGGGCTTATTGACAAAGCTCCCGTGGCGGGTCCACTCCTCGCCCCCCAGCTGGCCCCCTTCCACCCGAGTCCTGCGCCCGCCGCCTCCACTCAGCTTGTTCATGTCCTGGAGGAGGGGCAGGGGGCCTGAGTCTGGCGCGGCCGCCCCTACGATCCCCTCCCCATCCTCAGCCACCCTCCCTGGCTCCCCCTTTGGCCCCGGGCGCCCCCCAGCTGGGTTGGCCAGCTTCAGGTTGCTCATCCGGGGGAAGAAGGAGCACAGGGTGGTGGGACTCTCGTCCCCAGGCAGAGGAGGCAGGATAGGCCCCAGGGACGAGGCCGAGGGGGAAGGCGGCTCCTCCGGCGGGGTGGACCCCGAAGCCCCCTCCTCCAGCGATGACAGAGACTCATTCCGAAGCGGATTGTACTTGGGCTTGGGGGGCAGGAGATCCATGGCTGGAGTGAGAGGGAGGCTGCTGCCCAGCCTGGCCCCCCTGCCAGTCAGGGCAAGGGGGCCAGGCAGGGGGCATCCCCAGGCCCTTAGCCTGACCGGACCTCTCTGGCCCAGGGATCTCAAGGATCCTGGGAAGGGAGAGGGTAAGTGGCACCAGCGCCCACCCCCGCTCAGACCCAGAGAGTTTCAGGCCCCATCCCCGCCCAGCGTGGAGCCTCTTCTCCGGCGGAGAAGAGAACAGGCTGGACCCAGAGCTGCCTGGCTCCTCCCCAGGGGCGGGGAGCTAAGCCGAGAGCCCAATCCCGAGGACAGTGCTGACTCACAGGCTCTAAGGGGCTGAACCCCCACCACTGCCACAGCCCCGGACTCGGCAGGGACAGAGCTATGCGTGTCCCCACCCTGCCCCCAGACAACCACCAGTAATCGGGGAGGGGAGCAAAGTGGGGGTGGGAGGGAAGCATGTAGGAATGAGAAGGAAAGGAGGGAAATAAGGATAGGTCTGGATCAATCCAAACAGGACATGGGCAGGCCAAAGGGAGCAGGAAGCCACGGGAGAGTAGGGGGGAATGAGAGGAAACAGAGGCAGCTGGGGGTGGAAAAGGGAGGGGATCCCTGAGCTCAGCACTTCCCTTCCTGTCCTGGTGGAACACTCAAAGTCCCCCCTCCCGCAGCCCAGGCCAGGCTACCCCCACCGCTATGGCACAGTGGGATGGTGGCCCTAGGGAGCCTGGGCCATTAGCACCCTCTGCTACAACAGCGGTGGACAGGAGGTAAAGAAATGGGGAAAGGTTGGTAGTGGCCCCAGTGGACGCAGAGGGGCCAGGAGGAAGAGCAAAGCCTGTGCTGTAAGGGGAACGAAGTCCAACCTGGGTGGTGCCTCAGGGAACCACCTGGTAGGAGGTGGAACAGAGGACAAGCTGACGGAGCCTCGTTCTCTCCGTGGCACCCACCATGCCGAGGAGTAGCGGCCAGCACTCTTGTGTCTCCCCCCCCCACCTTCCACGGGCCTAGTTAGCAAAGCAAGCTGTCAAGGGTGGGTGGGTGGCAAGACACTGACACTAAGGTCAGCTCCCTGAACGCACTCTCTTGCAGGGACCAGGGAAGGCGCGGGTGTCCGCCAGGGGCAGAATGTGACTGGAGAACGTGGGAGAGTGAAACGGTTCTCCCTCCAACAGAGGCGGGGGTTACGGGCCACAAAGGGACAGAGGGGGCAGATGGCAAATCTGTGCCCAGGGGCGCCAGGGATGGGCTGAGGCTGGACGCAGGGAACAGCCCCAAACCCATCCCTCCCACCCACAGCTTCCTGCCACAGCTCTGCTTGAGGGGGCCACGGAGGAAGACGGGGGGGGGGGGGTCAGCAAACAAGTAGCAAAAGATACGCAGAACCCCCACGTTCACCTTGGAATGATCTACTCTCAAATTTACTTAAGATAAGGGTGCAAATGATATGATTATAATGATTAATAATGCCACCACTTAACTCTTTCACCTGCCCTAGTCCTCAATCGAGGACAGTTTGGTCACTCCCGAGCACAATTCTATCACTCCACGTCCGAGAGAATGAGGAAAGGCTTCGCCACAGCCTCACACCCCCCACACCTGCCAAGACGTCCTCCAGCCGCGGGAGCCCGCGGAATCCAGAGGCCGGGAACGAGCGACAGGTGTGGGCGTTCGGAAGAAAAGAAGGAGGAAGTAGGGCTTTTTTAAATTTGCATAGGAAAAAAGGAGCCCGCCTCCCGGGAGTCCGGGTGGCCGGGTGTGGGGGTGAAGCCGCTGGTGGCTTCCCAGCCCAGCAGGGAGGAGGAGGAGGCAAGTAGCAGGAAATGGCGAAAGCCTCAGGAATGTTTCCAGAAGGGAAGGCCGGGCGAGCGGGCCCAGGAGGAATGCCCAGGCAGGAACTCTGCTTAGGGGGAGGGGAAGGGCCAAAGGAGCGGTGGGGGTTGAGGAGTCCCTGCAAAAGGGCCACTGTCCCCTCCACCCCTCCAAGCCGCTGTCCCCTGGCAGCGGACAGCGCTCGCTCCTGTCGCACCCACAGGTCGCACACCGACAAACCCATGGCCCTACCAGCTCCCGAGGTGCAGGTGTGAGACCTACAGCTGTCCCTGGGGCGGAGTCGGTCCTGGGAGGGGAAGCTCCGGTAGCGGGGCTGGGAACCCCGGAGCAAGCCTCGCTCCCCAAGTCCAGCCCCCTTCACGCGGGCCCACCCTGGGAAGGGGGCAGGGGGAGGCCAAGGGCTGCCTCTAACCTCTCACCGCTCAGAACCGGCGGGGACACTTTGACGTCCCACCTGCTGGGGCACGAGCGCTCAGGAAAACGGAGCCCGAGGCCCAAAAGAGAAAAGGGAACTATGTGAGCCAGGGTCTTCGGAGCTGAAGACCGCGCTTCCGAGGCGGGGACCGGGGTCGCCCCCCGAGCAGCCCCTCAGGGGGCGTGGCCCCTAGGTCGCGGGCACCCGAGACTTCTAGCAGGCGGGGTGTCCGCTCAGCCCGACGTGGTTGGGGAGAGGCGGGGCCTCGGGGAGGCGTGGCTTCACGCGTCCCTAGCGTTCTTTGAGGGGCGGCGCTCTGCTCTTTCGAGAGATAGGCTCTTTGATGGACAGGAGTTAGCGGAGACCCGTCGCGAGGAGGCGGGGTCTCGGGGAATTGGAAGGACTACCGTCGGGTTTCTTGCACTAGGGCTTGGAAGCATGTCCGGGGGTGGGGCTTCCAGGAAAGCTGGGCGGCAGGGTGGGGTCGTGGACAATAAGCAGAAAACAAGTCGGGGTTCGGGGAGCCCCCTGAAGTTGGGGGGTGGGACTTCCGGGGAGGGGGTCTCGGGGGGCGGGACTTATCCACGAAGACCGGAAGTAGGGTCCCGGGAGAGGGGTTCCGGGGTGGAGGAGCGGGTCACCTAAGGAGAAGGGAAAGGCCCAACTCACCAGGGCCTCATGGAGTCGCCGCACCGCACCGCGGCCCGATTTGGTTCCGGATCACGCTACTGCCTCCTTAGGTTGTCGTTCCAACTTTCTCCCCGGCCCGGCCTCCCTGAAGAAACTTTATTGCACTTACTTCCGGCCCCACTAACCCCTGACCCTCTACCTCGGTCCCTCCTTTACCCAGCCCACTTTCCCGAATCAGCCAATGGCAGCGCGAGAACGCGCACGGGGGCAGGGATGGCCAATTACAGGCGCATTTTTTTACCTACGCTCGTTCTTGAGGAACGTGAGAGGTGCACTCCAATAAGGACTCGAGGAGAAGCGAATCTAAGCCAATCCGAGGCTTGAAGGTAGAGCTGTCCCGCCTTAAGCCAAAGGGACCAATGGGAAGCGCGGGCGGCGTGTTTGAAAGCGAGGCCAAAGTGGGTGGGAGCGCGTGCTGCTGGGAGTTGTTCGGAGGTTGGCGGCGCGGGGCTGACGATCCTCAGGCCGAGCGGTCATGTCGCACAAACAGATTTACTATTCGGACAAATACGACGACGAGGAGTTCGAGTACCGGTTAGTGCCGGCGCGGGGCCCACCGCGAGGTCGTGAACTTCGACACGTGAGGGCAAGAAGAGTTAGGAACCGGAGCTGAAGCGACGGGACCGGCGCATGCGCGGGAGACCCGAGTCGCGGGGCTGGGGACGGTCGCTGAGAGCGTACGGCGCACGCGCCAGGGCCTGGCGGCACCGGGGAAAGTAGAAAGTGGCGGACTCGGAGTGGGCGTGGCTAGGGGCTCTAGGCTGACGGCCCCGCTCCCTCGGCAGAGCGAGTTGTGCTTGCCCTCTGGAGACTGCTGGTGTCGCGGCGACACCTCGGGGCCTCCGGGGCCTACTGAGAGGAGGTGGCCACGGCGGCGCGAGAGGTGCCCGCGGATTCCTGCAAAGGGGGCGTGGGCTTGTTTCAGGAAGGGGGCTTCCAGGACCTGCGAGGGGGTGAAGCTGGCCGAGGGCTTTGAGAAAGGACTTGGCAGGGGCCTGCCGGATGCCCTTCGAACATTCGAAACAGTTACGGAGCGCCTCCAGGTGTTGTGTTAAGTGCGGGCATGAGCCCTGGCCTCTGCTCCCCACAGCCCGAGACGTTTGTGGAAACGCTGCAGGCTTCAGAGAGAGGGCGAGAAGGGACGTGATGGACATAGGTGCAGGTTATGTGGGCGCAACAGAGCTCGGCACGGATGGTGAAGAAGGGGGTCCTTACAGAGCCTTGGAGTTTGGAGTTAATCCAACTCCGTGATTCCAGGTTGAAAGATTCGGGAAGACCAAGGATTCTGCAAATGAGGGCATGATCCTTGAAACAACTTCCCAGTTCGTATCTTGCCCCCAAAATTGAAGAACGTGCAATGCAAACTTGCTTTGGTTGTGTTTCTTTTCCGCCTAGTGCGGGGCTGGGCCCTGTGGCCGGCTCGGTGCGTGCTGACAGGTGCAGATACAGGACCGCGGTGACGCCAGCTGCTTGGGGAAGACCCGCAGCTCCGCTGGGGCCCGTTAACTTTTTCCTCCCCATCTGAACTAAGCGCTTATAGCATCTCTGTGGGACTAGGGAGAAGTCACGAGTTTCATCTCTCTGGAAGTTGTAGATCTTGGCAGTGGTATCTTGGTTTAAGAAACAGCTTGTCGTGAGGGGGTCTGTTTGGTGCAATGTGCCAGGGACTTGTTCGAATGTAAGCTATTTTCAGATACTTAGACTAGAATCATGTCTCTGGGAAGCATCTCTGTTATTAGCACGGGGAGCGTTTAGTGTATTTTCACCGTGCATGATGAAGTGTATCAGGATTCGTGGCAGAGTAATACTTTTTTGCCACGAAAGGAGACTTATCCTTGGTTAGGAAGACGAGGCGTTTCCCCAGGGAAGTCTCATGGCACATCCCTTCAGAGTCAGGAAAACGAAATCGAGGATAGATTTAAAGGGTTTACGTTGACAGTTCATCCTCCGTGAGGGCTCTTCCACACAGCGCTCCGTAAGAGGCCTTTCTTCACCGATCCATCTCGAAACTACCTCTGTTATTAACACTCTGCTATGGGGCTGCCATTCTGTTGATTCCGAGTAATCAAGTAGGGGACTGGGCTCCAGGAGGCCAGAGGCAGTGCATCAACGGTGCCTGGAAGTTAGGTGCTCATTCGCTTGCGTTGCTCATTAATTCATGCTTTGTGATGTACTTGCAGGAGGATTTGCAGAACTTGGCCTTTAATTCTAGCTGCCTTTACCCCACAATGAATTTATATAAACTCCCTACTATCAGAAACCAATTTTTCCTTTCTTTCCTCTCTTGGCTTTGTATGTAAGCACTTGTCTAACGGACTGTCCCCACTACTGATGTGAGTCCCCCCACCTGTCCATGTTTCTGTTACAGGCACGTCATGTTGCCCAAGGACATAGCCAAGCTGGTCCCTAAAACCCATTTGATGTCTGAATCTGAGTGGCGGAATCTCGGCGTTCAGCAGAGTCAGGGATGGGTCCATTATATGATCCACGAACCAGGTCGGTGCAGTGGCTGAGAGCAATCATACGGGTTCCTTCACTGAGGGCAAGAAAGAGCGATAAGATCGCATAACCCAAAGAAATCAGGGGAGGGTAACGGTGGTTTATTGGTTCCTCACCAGCTGTCTAGAAAAACTGAAGTGACCAGAAATAAGAGTAAAGTATCAGATGGGAAGTTCAGAGACAAGGTATCACTGAAAAAAACCCCCTTTAATCTCTAACTTCGTCCGAGCGCAGTCTTTTTTTTAAGGTCACGTATACCCCGGAGGAGGCTGTGGCTCCTTCGTCATTCTCCATCAGAAAGTGAGTTCTTGGATATTATCCAAATAAGCCAAGGAAAGCGTATTTCTTGATAAGACACCAGACACCAAGCTGCCAGGCAAAACTAATAAAAGGCTCCCCCGGGGCTGCACAAACGTAGCAAAAGAACTGATATTAACAATTCTGTACTTGGCAGACAGGCCCAGCTTTTGGGTCTGGTTCTAAGGCCGCGTGCTGACGTCGTAATTTAGTCGTGAAGATCTGATCGCTGTCTCTGGGAGGTGCGGGTGGGAGACCGCAGGCTGTGCGCAGACGAGTGTGAGCTTGCCTCTTAGGTTTCACTCGCTCTTTCAGAACCTCACATCTTGTTGTTCCGGCGACCACTGCCCAAGAAGCCAAAGAAATGAAGCCGGCAGCCACCTTTCGGCCTCGGGCTTCGCACAGCTGTCCTCACGTGCTAACGACATCTTCGGGTGACATTATTCCATTGCCTTCTCGCTTCCCACTTTGATATTGAAAGGATGTTCAGACTGTTTGTGCTGGTGACCGCTTCGCCTGAGCCAACAGCAGCCCGGCCCAGCCGGCTGAGCGCGTTCGGGCTACAGCCTCGGCCGAGCGTGACCCCAGAAGCCCTGCCGAGCTCTGTATCCTGCAGAACACACTTGGTAGATGGAGGAAGCGGCTCCTCTAAGCATAAGGCCGTGGCAGGGATTGCGTAAACTTGCCGTTTTGTTTCTTCCTGCCAGGTGTTGTATGTTGTATGGTGGTTTATGTTTCATTGTACTGGAAACTCCGTTTTATTCAAGAAACCTGTTCCCTGTTAAAAAGCCTTGATTAAAGAGGAAGTTTTTACGATCTGATTCTTTGCTTGTCGAGGTCTCCCCTCTTGGGGTCGCTGCGAGCAGCACCCTGTTTGTGGTTGTGCCCCCTTCGCTTAGATCATGAAGCCCAGCTCTTTGCTAATAATGAGGGTCGTTTCAACATTCGTGTAACTGGTTTTTAACCTACTTCAAGCAGACTTTCTGTCAAACATCTGAAACGATATGCTGCCCTATTAGCCTGAGCTAAAGGCTGTGTGGAGACATCACCTCAGGAAAGCAAACGAACTGTTTCCTACAGCCCGGGATGGCGCCTTTGCTGTAGTCCTCGTATCTGAAGGGCACGAGAGGGTGAAGGGAGGAGGCCGTCAGCCAGGGGCTGCCCTGTGCCCCCTTCCTGCCGGGCCCAAGGCTCAGGCACACCTAGGGGCAGGAGAGGGGGACGTGGAGGGCAGCCCCTGCTGTTTTTCCTGGCAAGTTCTGGTGCCTGAGCCGACCCTGAGAGGTGTTGACTTAATTGGTCTGGGGTGTGGCCTGGATGTGGGACTTTCAAGCATTTTTCTGCAGGTAGCTGGAGTACTAACCTTTGGGGAAACAGGTATAAGCTGTAGTTGTCTGAGAAAACATTTCTCCAAGGGGCCCCTGGCTGGCTCAGTCGGTGGAGCATGCAACCCTTGATCTCAGGGCCGTGAGTGCGAGTCCCACGTTGTGTGAAGAGATTACTTCAAAATAAAACCTTAAAAAAAAAAAAAAAGAAAGAAAGCATTCTTCCAAATAATAGCTTACCCCCTACTTTTAAAAATCACAGCAGTACTAAATAAAGGAAATTATCTTCCTGCCCCCCCCCCCCATCATCCACCCATCTACTACTATGGCAGGAGTTCAGTTGTGGTCCCTGAACCAGAGCGTGACTTCACCTCAAGCCTTGTTAGAAATGCAAATTCTTGGACTCCACCCTAGACCTGCTGAATCAGAAACTGACGGTTAGGCCTGGCAAGGTTTTAACAGGCCCTCCAGGTGATTCTGGGACCCACTCAAGCTTGAGAACCCACAGATAGAGGATTGGGTCAGAGCTGTTGGGGGGGTGGGGAGACACTATCACCATTGCTAGTAAAGATGATGGCTCATGTGACTTATTGTTAGGCAAGTGGGACTTTTGTTTTGCCTTTAAAGTCGCTTTATAGGGGCATCTGGCTGGGCCAGTTGGTACAGCACAGAGCTCTTGATCTTGGGGTCGTGAGTTTGAACCCCACGCTGGGTGCGGAGATCACTTTAAAATCTTTAAAAAAAAATTTTTTTTTTTTTTTTTAGCTGAGGTTCTTTTAATTGAAAAACACACACAGGGCTTATCGCTTGAGAAAGAATAGTCTAGAAGTCTGGCTCTACCTTTGTTTTTTGTTTTGGGGTTGCTGGATGGCATCCCTTCCTTTTTCTTAGCCTGTTGCCCATCTGTAAAATGGGTATCATCTATCTGGGGCTTTAGGAGAGTAAAATGAGGGTGGGTGTGGTTCGGCTGTCCTCCCAGTGATGCATGAATTTTATGTGTTTACTACAGAAAACATAGTCCAGGTACCAGCAGCGTCAGCATGACAGGAGAGCTTGTTAAATGCAGATCTCAAGCTCCCACCCAAACCTCCTGAATGGGGGAGACTTAATCAGCATATTAAAGTCCCAGATGGAGAGCCTGGCTAGTGCAGTCCATACAGCATGCAACTCTCTCCTGGTGGTCAGTTCAAGTCCCATGTTGGGCATAGAGATTATTTAAAAAAATTAAAACAAATTTTTAAAAGGAGGGTCCCAGATGATCAAACATTAAAATTTAAGAGGCACTTTTAGAGCAAAGGCAACTGAAATGAGAGTAAGCTAGGATGATGTAAGAATCGAAAGTGGACACGTGGCATCCCCTAGTCACTGCCCTCACTGGTACCTAGAAGACCCAAATTGGCAAAGGTGATGTTCAAATTAAGCACTATCTGGACGGGACGGTGGGGGGGGGGGGGGGGTAGGCTTTTTCTTGTCAAGAGGGTTAAGTACATAGCTTTACCGTTTATAATAGAAATAAATGAAAGCTGGGATGCCTAGATTGCTGAGTGGTTAAGCCTCCGACTTCAGCTCAGGTCATGATCTTACGGTTCCTGAGTTTAAGCCCTGCGTCGGGCTCTGTGCTGACAGCTCAGAGCCTGGAGCCTGCTTCCGGTTCTGTGTCTCCCTCTCTCTCTGCCCCTCCACTGCGTGAGCTCTCGCTCTGTCTCAAAAATACACATTTTTTGGCACAAAAACAGACACTCAGATCAATGGAACAGAATACAGAACCTAGAAATGGACCCACAAACATACGGCCAAATAATCTTTGACAAAGCAGGAAAGAATATCCAATGGAATAAAGACAGTCTCTTCAAGTCGTACTGGGAAAACTGGACAGCAACATGCAGAAGAATGAACCCAGACCACTTTCTTACACCATACACAAAAACAAACTCAAAATGAATGAAAGACCTCAATGTAAAACAGGAAGCCATCAAAAGCCTCAAGGAGAAAGCAGGCAAAAACCTCTTTGATCTTGGCCATCGCAACTTCTTACTCAAGTGTCTCCAGAGGCAAGGGAAACAAAAGCAAACATGAACTACTGGGACCTCATCAAAAAGCTTCTGCACAGCGAAGGAAACAATCAGCAAAACTAAAAGGCAACCGACAGAATGGGAGAAGATATTTGTAAACAACATAGCAGATAAAGGGTTAGTATCCAAAATCTATGAAGAACTTATCAAACTCAACACCCAAAAAAACAAATAATCCAGTGAAGAAATGGGCAAAAGACATGAATACACTTCTCCAAAGAAGACATCCAGACGGCCAACCGACACATGAAAAAATGCTCAACATCACTCATCATCAGGGAAACACAAATCAAAACCACAATGAGATACCACCTTACACCTGTCAGAATGGCTAACATTAACAACTCGGGCAACAACAGACGTTGGTGAGGATGTGGACTGCTGGTGGGAATGCAAACTGGTGCAGCCGTTCTGGAAAACAGTGTGGAGGTTCCTGAAAAAATTAAAAGTAGAACTACCCTACCACCCAGCAATTGCACTACTAGGTATTTATCCAAGGGATACAGGTGTGCTGTTTCGAAGGGACACATGCACCCCCACGTTTACAGCAGCACTGTCGACAACAGCCAAAGGATGGGAAGAGCCCAAATGTCCATCGAAGGATGAATGGGTAAAGAAGATGTGGTCTATATATACGATGGAGTATTACTCGGCAATCAAAAAGAATGAAATCTTGCCATTTGCGGCTACGTGGATGGAACTGGAGGGTATTATGCTGAGCGAAATTAGAGAAAGACAAAAATTATATGACTTCACCCATATGAGGACTTTAAGAGACAAAACAGATGAACAAAAGGGAAGGGAAGCAAAAATAATATAAAAACAGGGAGGGGGACAAAACATAAAAGACTCTTAAATACGGAGAACAAACAGGGTTACTGGAGGGGTGGTGGGAGGGGTGTGGGCTAAATGGGCAAGGGGCACTAAGGAATCTACTGAAATCGCTGTTGCGCTATATGCTAACCTGGATGTAAATTACACAATAAATGAATTAATAAAAAAAAATAATTGCTGACAGGGAAGGACTTAAAAAAAAGAAATAAACATTTAAAAAGAAAAAAATAAATGAAAGTTCCACGCACTAAAAAGTCCTCTCCAAGCTCTCCCTACTTCACGGCCAATGCTGATACTTGGTGTCCCTCGAAGGGCCATGCGCTACAAGATAAATCCCCTTTGCCTAGAATTCGAGTCGGGGTTAAAGACCGCTAGCACTGCACACAAGAACCCGAAAACGGGACCGAGGTTAGAATCACACCTCCCGTTCCCGCCAGCACCAGGAGCAGCAGCCGAGGTCGCCCCCACCCCCCGTCGGCCCCGCCCCCGCAGTTCCGGGTGAGGGTGACCACGTGCTTGTCGCCCATAACAACCCCGCGCTGCTCCCGCCCCCGGGCTGGGGCTGGCGAGCGACGGCCGCCTGCACCCGTGGGCCCTTGGAGGCAGTCTGAGCGACAGCCGAGATGGCCAACTGACGTGGCAGGCGCGATCCAAGGCGGGACGCTGCGTGCGGAAGCCGCCCGGGGCCGTGCGGGAGCGGAGGGCGCCGGCCGGGAAGGCAGGTGGGGACCCGGGGCAGCTGGGCGGGCGGGGGCGGGGTGGCGGGGACGGGGACTGCAGGCCAGAAAGGGTGCGGGCCCCGGCGGGCCCGGCGCCTGAGCTCGGCCCGCGGCGGAGGGAGGGGCCGCGTTTAAAGTGGGGGGGGGGGGGGCGAGATGCTTAAAGGGACCGGTCCCCAAAGAGGAGAGAGATTTAAAGGTGCAGGCTGCCGGGCTGTCGCCGGCCAGGGGGGGGCCGAGCTCGGCGCGCAGGAGACCTACGTAAAGTGGTAGGTGCTCGGGAGAGCAGGACGCTTTAAGGAGACCAGAGGCAAGCTTGTGAAGAGGCTGGGATGGGGTGAGAACACGTCCGTTGAAGGCAGGGATAAAGGAGTCGCTTGTCAAGGGCCCGGCGAGGTCTCCCTCTAAGGAAAAAAGAACATGCACTCCTGCTCTCCCCCAATGTCCTTTCTGGCTCCTCCAGGTTCCCTTGACCCCGGACCCCCCCGTTCCCAGGCTATGGCCCCCAGTGCCCTGTAGACCTGGCGCGACTCCCGTGCTTTCGACCCCTATTTGGGGCCCTGGGTGGCTACTGGAGGGCCTTGCAGAGGGGCAGAGAAGGCAGGACCATGGCATCTAGGGCCTCTGAACCTCCCTCAGGGCGCAGCGTGACGGCGGGCATCATCATTGTTGGAGATGAGATCCTCAAGGTGCGTCTGTGACGGGGGGGGGGGGGGGGGGTGGCGTGCTTCTGTCCTTAAGATCCTGCTGCACGATCTGTTGAGGGAAGGCAGGCCAGGGCGGGAGCCCCCTTGCTGCGGTGGAGGCCTGGAGTGAGCCCAGCATGTTAGAGGGAAAGTGACCCTTGTGCTTTCCATCACTCTGTTGAAAACTTGTAGCAAGGTGGCTTCAGTTTGTCCAGCAACTTGATAGGAGTAGGAGGGGCTTCACAGAAATGACAGGGAGTCCGACTTGTGAAGGGGGTACAGGTGCATGTGTTATTGAAGAGTTACAGCCAGCCTGTTTGGAAAATGGCCCAAGGCACTTGGCAGAGTGAGTAAGCGAAATAAAAGGAAACTACTGGACGGAAGAAATCCGTCGGATTCTTCTGAGCAATCGAGGGAAATCTTGTTAAAGGTCGTGGTAGGCATCGGGTTTGAGGTAGTGATCTTGACCCCTCCTTTTTGAGGGCTTACTAGGGCCCGCGGCTGTGCTTCTAGATCACATGTGCGGTTTCACTAACCCTTAGAACAATCCCCTGAGGTTCAATACTTTTATTATAAATGTCAATTAATAGATTATGAGACCGAGAAGCTAGCTTGTCCAAGGTTCCATAGCCAGGAGGTGGTAGAGGGGGGATTCCAACCTGAGTCCCTCTTACTCCAAGTAACCCTCGTCCACTAAGCCCTCTGGAGAGAAGTCGAAGAAGAAGGGGCCGCAAAGGAAGATCGTGTGCACACCGCAGGCAGCCTCAAATGTTCTGCAAAGGAATGTGAACTTTATTCCGTATATGTTTGGAAACAACACAGGGCTTTTGAGCCCAAGAGTGATGCAATCCCAGTAACACATTAGAAAGGTTAGTCAGAAGGCACTGGGCAGAGCGCTGGGGCTGGCGGCCGGGAGCCTGGCCAGGGGGCCTCAACAATGTCCAGATGACAGGTGCCAAGGACCTGCCCGGCGGCAGTAGGGACCAAGGGAAGAGAGCAGATGGGGAGACATTTCAGTACACTTGATGGTAGGAGGGCCTCGCTGGCGGTGGACAGTGTCTGGGGAGGCCACTGGCCAAAGTGACAACGGCCAGGAATACGGCAGAGATGCCTGATAGGTAGGCAGAGCCAGGGAGCTGAAACCGTCAGGGTTGGGGAGGAAGTGGATGGGTCGTCCACATAGAATTGGCCACCGAATCCTCAGGCATAGATGAGGTCAAGGTCAAAGCACGGAGAAGGAGGCCCAAGGTGGGTCATGCGACCCCCGGCTGTTCAGCTGGATTTTCTCACCCTCGTACCCAGTCCAGGCTTTAGAGCCTCACGAGGCAGCGTCCCCCAAAAGAGCATGATGCCCCACACGGCTGTCACCCCTTCCCCTTTGCCCTCGAGTCCGGCAGCACTGACACTCTCATCGTCCCCATCTCATCTCCCAGGGACACACTCAGGACACCAACACCTACTTTCTATGCCGGACACTGCGCTCCCTGGGGGTCCAGGTGTGCCGGGTCTCTGTCGTACCCGACGAGGTGGCCACCATCGCGGCAGAGGTCACTTCTTTCTCCAGCCGCTTCACCCACGTCCTCACGGCAGGGGGCATCGGCCCCACTCACGATGATGTGACCTTTGAGGCGGTAGCACAGGCCTTCGGGGATGAGCTCAAGCCGCACCCCGAGCTGGAAGCGGCCATCCGAGCCCTCGGAGGGAAGGGCTGCGAGAAGCTGTCCGTAGTGCCCTCCTCCGCCCGCCTGCATTACGGCACAGACCCTCACACGGGCCGGCCCTTCAAGTTCCCGCTGGTCTCCGTCCGAAATGTCTACCTCTTCCCGGGCATTCCCGAGCTGCTGCGGAGGGTGCTGGAGGGGCTGAAGGGGCTGTTCCGAAACACGGCGGTGCAGTTCCACCTGCGGGAGCTGTACGTGGCCGCCGACGAGGCCTCCATCGCCCCCGTGCTGGCTGAGGCGCAGGCCCACTTTGGGCGCAGGCTCGGCCTGGGCTCCTACCCCGACTGGGGCAGCAACTACTATCGGGTGAAGCTGTCGTTGGACTCGGAGGAAGAGGGGCCGCTGGAGGAGTGCCTGGCCTACCTGACTGCCCGTCTGCCCCCGGGATCGCTGGTCCCCTACGTGCCCGACGCCGTGGGGCAGGCCAGGGAGGCTGTCTACCAGCTCGCAGAATCAGGTAGGGGCCTGGGGGGGTGGGGGCTGCACGTGCCCACCCCACCCCTGCCCAGGTCTCGGGAATGTAGGGTCTGAGAGAGGGGGGATAGCTCCGGTGCCGTCGGTCATTCTTCAGTAAATGTCAACCGGGTGCCCGCTCCTGCCAGCACTGTGCTGGGTACCGCGGACCGAGCTCAACAGGACAGTGTGTTACACGCCACGGCCTTCTGGGCCGGCAGTGTAACAAGAAAGGTAGGCGTCAGGCCCGAGACGTCGGTCTCAGCGGCCTCCACGGTGGGGAGGTCAGCCTTGACCTGGGCGTATGTACGTTAAATACAGTCTGCTGGGCGAGTGTCGGACATGTGGGCCGATGAGGAGGATTGGGCCCCACCGGGAGGTGGGCGAGAGCAAACAGGGTGGGGTTTAGGGGAACGAAGGAGAGCAGGGCCCCCCGAGGGAAGACACTGAGGTGAAGGGTTCTGAATGGCAGGCCGGGACAGACCCTGAAGGGCATGTAGGACTCCAGCCTTTACTCTGGGAACACTGGGAAGCCTGGAGAGGCTTCAGGCCAGGGCGGTGTGCCCCCCCCCCCCCCCCCGCCCTCTGACGGCCACATGTACATATCTTCTTGTCTGTCTCCTTGCAGGGTCTTCTCTGGGGGGGAAGGTGGCAGGCGCCCTGCAGACCATTGAGACCGCCCTGGCTCAGTATGACCTCAGCCACCTTTGCGTGGGCTTCAATGGAGGCAAGGACTGCACGGCCCTCCTGCACCTCTTCCACGCGGCCGTGCAGAGGTGAGCCCACGGCCCGGGGCGAAGGCAGCAAGGAGGGAGAGGGCGGCCAGGTGTGGTTTGGGAGGGAGGGAGCCGTGGTGACCTCTCCGCGCTCTTCCCCCGCCACATTGACTGAGCATCTGACATCTGGGTGGCCCTGGGTGGCCCTGGGTGGACGTGTAGGCCACCGGCCCTGAGCACAGGGAGGTCACAGCCCATCCAGGAGCAGAGAGAACAGTGTGCGAGCTCTCTGGGGAGCATTGCTCTGCCAAGCCTGTGCGTCCTCCCCTCCCCAGGACACGCCCCGATACTCAGGAGCCCCTCCAGATCCTGTACATCCGCAACATCTCCCCCTTCCCCGAGCTGGAGCAGTTCCTACAGGACACCATCAAGAGGTACCGAGGGCCTGGAAGTGTGGGCTCCGGGTGCGGCTCAGCAGTGCCCGCTTCTGACCCCCGCCCCTCCCCTCCTCAGGTATAATCTGCAGGTGCTGGAGGCCGAGGGCCACATGAAGCAGGCCCTGTGTGAGCTGCAGGCCCGGCACCCCCGGCTGGAGGCCGTCCTGATGGGCACCCGCCGCACCGACCCCTACTCCTGCAGCCTCCACCCCTTCAGCCCCACGGACCCTGGCTGGCCTGCCTTCGTGCGCGTCAACCCGCTGCTGGTAACGGGGAGGGGGCCGCAGCGCCTCCCGTCTCCCGACCCCTGTCGCTCATTGCGCCCTGGCCCCCCACGTGGGAGAGGTGGGAGCCCGGGGCTCGCGTGAGGGACCCCCATCACCCAAGGGAGGCCGTGCTGCTCGGCCGTTCAGCTTTCTGACCATTCTGTAGGGAGCACCGATTCCGTGGCGGGCTTGTGCTTTCTACCTTTAGGTCTGCACTGCCCAGAATGGCAGCCACCAGCCTCTTATCGATACTCAAATTACAACCTACTGAAATGAAAGAAAGAATGACCCCAAACCACTGAGTGGTGCGCTCCGAGTGTGACGAATTCTGTGGTGTGGGTGTTATATCTTAATTTTAAAAATTAAATACCCTTCAGAATTCGCTTCTTCAGAGGCACTAACCCCATTTCCAGCCGCGGCCACGTTAGACGGCCCAGCTGGAGACGCAGCGGGCTGCGTGGACTCCTGGACACAACCACGTCCGTCCTGGAGCACGCCGGTCCCTGGGGGGTGGCTTGGGGGCGGAGGGAGGCGGGCAAAGGTTTCCCGTTTTGCGTGGCCGCACCCAGCAGGCTGTGCCGGAGAATCCCGGAGAATCCCAGAGAATCCCGGAGAATCCCCCAGGAGGCCTCCCTCAGAGCCCCGGAAGCAGAAGAGCTCTAGGCGGGCCCCTGCCCGGGCGGCGGGCCGCAGTGTGGGAGGGGGGACTTTGTGACCCCACTCTGACCCCCAGGACTGGACCTACAGAGACATCTGGGACTTCCTGCGGCAGCTGTTTGTCCCGTACTGTGTCCTATATGACCGAGGGTAAGGGTGCTGGGAGAGGACGGGTGTCGTGGGCGTGGGGACGAGGTGGGGGCGCTGCGGTGGGGAGAGCCTGCCCTGAACTCGCCTGCCTCCTCCCTGCTCCAGCTACACGTCGCTGGGGGGCCGCGAGAACACCGTGAGGAACCCGGCCCTGAAGTGCCTGAGCCCGGGGGGCCAGCCCACCTACCGGCCAGCCTACCTCCTGGAGAACGAAGACGAGGAGAGGAACTCGCGCACGTGACCCCGAGCAGCCCGAGGGAGGCCGCCCTGGGGTGTCCCCTGTCAATAAACCGCCTCTTGCGTGCCTGCTCCTCTGCCTGTGTCTTCCTGCTCCAGGGGACGGGACGGGAGAAGCAGACGTGGGCCGGGCTCTGCCAGCTCCCAGCTGCCAGTGCTCCCTCTGGGGAACAGGGGCGGTGGGGGGGCAACAGGGGGACGTACACAGAACACTCGGCAGGAGCCCACCGGAGGGCAGCCTACCACGCCAGCCCCTGGGGGAGAGGCACCCCGGGCAGGACGCCGAGGTTTGGAGAGCCAGGCTGGGAGAAGGGAAGCTGGGCTGGCCTGGCTGCGGAGGACAGAAGACGGGGTGGCCGGCCGCCCCCCCCCCCCCGCCCCAACCCAGCCTCCACCCCTGCCCATGGAGGCTGACTCAGCCCATTCTTGGGCCCAGAACCTTCCCTGTGCTAGACCCCGGGGCCTTTGTCCCCATAGTCATGAGGTCTGAGGGGGTGGGGACGCTGCTGATAAAAGGCCCGGGAGACAGCTCTGTGCGCCTCAGAGCTGCGGCCCATATGCAGCCCCGGACACAGCCCCTCGCCCAGGCCCTGCCTTTCTCCTTCAGAAGGGCCCTGTGGGGCACTGGGTTCCAGGTGCCGGTCATGAAGACGGGCACAGGATGGGAGGGCCTGCAGCAGACCCTGAAGGAAGTTGCCTACATCCTCCTCTGCTGCTGGTGCATCAAGGAACTGCTGGATTGATGCCCGGGACCGCCCCCGCCCCGCCCGCCCCTGCACCGCTCAGGTGGGCCTGGATCCACCCCTTCCCCTCCCGCGCCCCCGCACCCTGCACCGCTCAGGTGGGCGGGCAGGGTCCCAGACCCAGGCGCAGGGCCACAGCTTCTGTGACAGAGCCCGCCTCCCAGCTTCCTGTTCTCTCCTCCAGCGCCGGGCCCAGCCCCCATCGAGCACCCCCCGCCCCGGCCCCCACCTCCAGGCCAGCTGTGCTTGACCGACGATGGGCCACAAACAACCGGGGGAAGTGTGGACCCTGCTTCGAGTTTGTGCCATGTGCCAGCCTCCGTTCCCGCCCGCACCTCTGCTGGACCTCCGGTGCAGGTGCACGGGAGCTGCCTGGCTGCTGGCCGGGACCCGGATAAGACTGCCGCGGGACCCGCACCGTGAGCTCACCGGCCTAGATGGTTGATTTTTCTGTACTCAGTGCCAGGAATGGGCTAAGGATCACTAAACTGTGTGTGCGTGCATGTGTGTGCATAAATGTATATGTATATATATATATATGTATGTATGTATATACATATATCATCTGCTGTGTGCCAATCCTGGTGCTCTGAACACATCAGTGAACAAAACAGGCCCCTGTACTCACAGAGCTTACATTCTGCTGGGCAGAGGCAGGAAATAAGATGTAAACAAAAAATAGGGATATAGATGTTCTATATAAAATAAATAGGCCTTGAGGCCAAACGTGCTAAATGTCTAAAAGGGACTCCAAACAACTCAGCACTGAAAGGGTCTTGGAGCCAGAGCCAGCGTTCAGACCAGGGAGGGAAGGAGATGGGCGCCGGGGCGGCCTGGTCGGTGGAGCGTCCAACTCAGGTCATGATCTTGCGGTTCATGGGTGCGAGACCCTCATCAGGCTCTGTGCTAACAGCTGGGAGCTGGCTTTGGATTCTGCTGCCCCTCCCCCACTCACACTCTGCCGCCCCCCCCCCCCGTCTCTCTCAAAAATAAACATTACAAAAAAATCATTTTTAAAGAAGGGAGGGAAGGAGGTTGTCCTGGATACAACCCACACCGAAAACCAGGTTTTCCGACTCACTGGTTGGGGAGGGTGGAGGGTGGAAAGCCCAGGTTCCTCCCAACCGGTGGGTAGGGAGGGGTCCGGCTTGGGTGGGGTCCCGCGCCTTAAGCCAGGAACTCAAATAGAAGACATGGCCTGGCCGGCTCCCCGCCTTGAGGATCTTGGGAGAAGCCCTGGGCCCTTGCTAGCCCCAAGCTCACGGGAAGTCGGGCCCTGCTCCCCCTGGTCACACATGAGGCCGCAAGAGAAAGGCACCCGGGTGGCCACGCAGGTTCCTCAGGCTTGTCACCGTGCACAAGCACAAACAGCCAGAATGAGCACCGCTCCCTCTCTTCCCCTCGGCAGCCGAAACACACGCTGCCCCTGAATCACGCCCAGCAGTGGGCACGCGTCAGCCACTGACACCATCTTGCTCACACTTCCCGACACGCCCACTCAGCCCCCCACAACCGCAGAGCCTCTTGGGGCCAGTTGTTGCCCCCTCCCTTCCGTCCTGGGGCACAAGCCTGGAGATGGTGTGTGGGACTCTCTCCTCACCCCAGGGACCAGCTTTTCCCAGACTTCCTCTGGGTGTGTTTTGTCTCTCTTGGTAAAGGTGACCCATACCTAGAGTAAGCAGTTCTGGTGAGAAGTGACCCCCCTCACGACCACTGTCCCCACGGGGGTGGCTCAGATTCAGCAGCCCCTGGGAGGGCATTCGGGAGAGAGTGCTGCACGCGCCTCGCCCTCCTCTTCCCTCGTTCGTGCAACAAATGTTAGGGAGCACCCGCTGTGTGCCAATCCCCGTGCTCCCGGCACCACCGCAGTGAGCAAAACAGGCCCCAGGACTCACGGAGCTTCCGTTCCAGTGGGCAGAGATAGGAAATAAAATGTAAACAAAACAATAGGAACATAGCTGTGATTAGAAGATGCGGGCTATGAGCTGGGGTGGGTGTGAGGCAGGTCGTGACGTGCCGGTGGCTCAGGGCAGGCTTAATAGCGAGAGCAGTGGAGGGAAGGGCTGGCCTGCGCGCATACACATTCCTTTTTTTTTTTTTTTAAGAGTTTTTCTATTTTTCAGTAATATCTGGCCCCAACATGGGGCTCGAACTCACAACCCCGAGACTGAGAATCACGCACTCTGCGGACGGAGCCAGCCGGGCACCCTGAGCCCGGAGGAATTCTCGGAGTTGCTAACATGGTCTCCACACGGCGCTGCCGCCTGGTTTTTCCCCTCCGACGAGGCAGGGACTCCGCAGGGGCACACACGGAGCCTGCTCCCTCTTTCCTGCGGCAGCGTGGTTCTCCATAGTCCTCCCGCTCAAGGTAGTCTTTATCTGGGTAGCTTGGCGACCTTCAGGCCTGCACAAAATGCAGGTAGGTCAGCCTTCTCGCCGGGTCCCTTCAGAGCCCACCTACCCCAGGACACAGCAGTAGGAAGAGGTAAGAGCTTGAATCCAACCGGAGAGAGGTTAGCGGTGGAGGACACAGAATTCACCTTTCCACACAAGTGTGGGGCTCCTGCCTCCCCTCACAGCCTGCACCCCTGCTCGGTCCGCCCGTCCCTGACTCGAGCTCTGGCCTTCTGCCTCCCTTCTCCTTTTTTTTTTTTTTTTTCTGATTTTTTTGTTTGTTTGTTTACTTATTTTTGAGATAGAGAGAGAGCATGAGCAGGGGAGGGGCAAAGAGGGAGAAGGAGACACAGAATCCAAAGCAGGCTCCAGGCTCCGAGCTGTCAGCACAGAGCCCCAGGCGGATATCGAACTCGTGATTCGTGAGATCAGGACCTGAACCGAAGTCGGACGCTTAATCCACTGAGCCATGCTGGCGTCCCCAGCATGTTTGACTTTTATATTTAGGAGGGGAAAAAACTGTTTTTCATGTTTATTTACTTTTAGAGAGATAGAGTGTGAGCAGGGGAGGGGCAGACAGAGAGGGAGACGAAGAATCGCAAGCAGAATCCAGACTCCGAGCTGTCAGCCCAGAGCCCCCCCTCCCCCCCACACCGGGCTCCAACTCACGAACCCTGAGGTCATGACCTGAGCCAATTGGGACATTTAACTGATTGAGCCTCCCAGGCGCCCCTCTCCCTTTCCTTTCTCAGACCCCACTCCCACTGAGCCACTGAGCAGGGACAGGGCCTCGGGCTGGATCCTAGAGTCAGAGTTCTGAGCACAAGCTCCCTCGACAGCGGAGGGGATGTCTGGCGAAGGCCACCAGGGAAGCGGTAGGTGTCGGAAGGCAGGGCCCAGGAAGTTGACGGAGGGAGAAGAGGAGAGACTGCGGGTGGCCCAAGAGGAGTGTCAGCCCTCAAGAGAGCCCTGAGAGTGGGAAGTATGGGGGGAGGAGCGGGGAGGATAAGAAAAACCGTGCATGCCGTTCTGAGAACCCTTGCCACACTACAGTGTTGGACACTTACACAAGCCCGCTTGAAAAGTAGGCTGGACAAGGGCAACTGTCCCAGGTTAGCTTGGAAGAAACAGGCCAAGAGAGGTGACGTGACCCACTGAAGGCCAAACCCACAGTACACTGCAGTGCGGTAGTCGGCTGGCGAGCCCCGATTTTCTCGTCTCATATTCGGGGCTCCTGCGGGCCAGCCAGACTTCCTCTTCTGATATTGCACTTCAGGGGGTGGCCTGGTGGCCTGGGGGCGGGGCCAAGCGCGCAAAGGTGTGGGGAGGACTCCCGCTCCCATTCTGCACCCACTCCACCTCCCCCCCACACGTCCACTCTCAGCCGGCCTTCCTCTTGCTCCGCCTGCCCTTTGGGGGTCCCAGAGACGTCTTTTTCACCTAGGCCACACAGGCCAGGACCCGGTTCGGGCCTACACCTCCCCAGTGCTCTCCAAGGGAAAGAGATGCGGCCGCTACGCTGCGACGTCCTCCTCCCAGCTGGGAGAAGCTCACGTTTGGAGGGTCCAGACTCCGCTCGGGGCTCATTGGAGGGCGGAAGATGGCGGAAGAGGGGAGCTGAGTGCCAAGAATACGAGGGCTGGGGAAGAGCTAGCTCATTTGCCCCTGGGCGCCCAGGGGCCCTCTAGTGGCCACAAGGGGAAGGGGAAGGGGCGGGGTAAAACCGGGAAGAAGCCTCGGCAAAGCTGGAAGCGACCCCCAGATGCTGCAGCACTGGAAGGATTCTACCCAGGATTCCTAGCCGATCACGTCGACAGAAGACCCTCCGTGGTGTGCGAGAGGCAGGTGGAGGAGAGGGGTCCTGGCGAAGTGGTCGGAGGAGCCGCCCGCACTCATCTGGCTATTTTAGTAAAGATCTTGGTGGGGTCCTGAGTTCTCGCAGCAACGCTCAGAAGCGCGCGGATAGAGGGGTGTGGCAGTCGCTTCCCCCACGCCGGGGCGTGGACCCCCAAGGCCACCACGATCTTCCCGATCCCCGGCGTCCCTACTTGCATCTCGTTTGCACAGGAGTTATTTCCCCTTCGAAAGGCAGAAGTTATTTCCCCTTTCTCAGTCACTGCCAGCCGAGACTTTTTACTCCGGCCTTTGGCCGTTCTTCCGGCCGTCCTCCCGCCCCTCTGGCCGCCGCCCCCAGGGCCTTCCGTCCTTCACCTGTGCCAGCTTCTCGGCCGCCACCCACCACCCGATCCCAGCTGGGTACGAGCAGCCGAGACACCTGCGCCGCCTGCCGGTTGGCCGGAGGGAGGCTGAGGGCAGAGGGGTTCTGTTTCGCCTTCTCCGGGACGTGGAGTTTTGGAAAATGTTCCCCGAGCTTCCTGAGGCTAAATTTATCCCCCCCGGCCCTGGGGGGCGCAGAGATCCCGGAGACGATTAGCGCTGAGGCGCAGCCGGCTCCCGCCCAGAGGCCCGGAATAGGCGCCGAGTTATAAATAGTGCGCCCGCAGGTGTGGGGGGAGTCGGCGGGAGGGGGCAACCCTGGCAGCCACGGCCCCTTCAGGTGGGTTGGGCGGTCGCGGTGGGGGCGCCGGGGGGCGGCGGGCGGGGGGGGGGCTGCGGTCTGTGCGCCCCCAGCGGTTTCCTGGGCGGCGGGTTTTTCGAGGGAAGCGGGGGCAGCCCGGGGAAGGGGGGGAGGGCGGGGAAGAGGTGGGCGCCCAGCGCAGGCTGTCGCTCGGCTTCCAGCTCAGCCCCCCACCCCTTACCAAAACAGGCCCCCAGACCCACCCACTCAGGACCCCGCCCACACAGAGCCGTGCCTTTCTTCCGCCAGAAGCCCTCTCCCTCCACGCGCGGCAAGCATCTAACTCTCCCGCAGCTGCCCCTGAGCGCACGTGGCCCAGCCAGTCCGGGCACCTGGCTGTCACTCAGAATCGCTGTCCCCAGCCCCAGGTACACAGTCCTCCTGAGGAGGGATTAACTCCTGCCACTTTCTCCTCTAAACTAAGGTCTAGCTGGTCGCCTGAGATTTAAGTCTGTACGTGCGGATCTGGGATGCCCCCGCCCCCCGCCCCGGCCCCCGTCTCTCCAGGAGGTCCCCTGCAGGCCGCACACCTGCCCTCGGGTTCCCGGTGCCAGGCCGGCGCTGGCGGCGGGGCGGGGGTGGCAGCGGGGCCCTGGGGCCCAGCCGGGAGTTTCGTGGGAGGGGAGCAGCCCCCAGTCAGCAGTCAGCGTTTCTCGGCTGCCGCAACTCAGTGGTTTGGCGCGGTCAGGGCCAGGAGTTAGAGGGGAGGCGGGAATTTCAAGTCGGGGTTCCCCCCTCCGACTTCTGAGCCAGGAAGGAAGCTGTATGGACCAGAAGAGAAACGTGGTGGTGGTTGGGGGGTGGGGAGGGTCACTGAGGAACAAACAGGAGGTTCCGGGGCTGTCGAGACTGGAGAATGGCATTCCGGGTGCCCACAGATTCAGGCTGGGTCCAGCAAGGCTCCGGAGGCGACCCCCAGAGTTGGGGGACGGGGCGGGCCCGAGGCACTGGGCGCCTTTCGTCTCTTTGTACCTAAGGGCTGGTGCCAGGGCGCCCGCCCTCCTACTGCCTCTGGAGGCCCAGGCTCCTGCCCTCCCAGAACCGCTTTCCTGCCCTTCTTCCCCGGGGCCATGCAGCCCCCTTCCGTTTCACGTGTCCTTCTGGCCCTGCCGTCCTGCCCCCAGCCCCAGGCGCGGCTCTTCCCCAGTATGGTGCGAGCCGGACGGCTGGAGAAGGGAGGGAAAAACCCTGCCTGGACCCCACCGACTCCGGGGCACTCACCGACTAGAATCTGTCCGGCGGGGCCGAGAAGAAAACCCGGAGCAGTGACCCGCCTCGGGGCCCAAGGGGGACGGGGCGGATAGGAAAACCCGGAGCGGATCGAGCGAGCGGGAGCGCCCCAAGCCTGCTGCCACCCCCTCCTTCCTACAGCCCCCCTAATTCTCCAGTGAGATAATGTCTGAGGTGGGGGGCTGTTTGGTTTGGCCTGGGCCCTCAGGGGCGCCTCACACTTTCCGCCCCTGGCTGGGGCGCAGGGCAGCGGCCCCGAGGCTGAGTCACGGCCGGAGAGGAGGGAGGGCGGGACCCGGACTCCGCCCCTCCCCCTGCGCGGGGATCCCGGGTCAGCCCGGGTGAGGGCCAGGGCCCCCCTGGCGCCGCCCATTGTGGTCCAACAGGTTGAGCTGGTGCCCCGCGGAGCCACCTGCTGGAAAGGGAGGGAGGCCCCCTGCGTGGGGGTTGGGGCGGAGGCGGCGAGTCCGACCCGGTTCGGCCCGGCCGGCCGCGGGGAGCGGAACCCGGCTCCCTTGGCCGGACTGGATTCCGTTTTACACTAGTGGGAGGGGCTCTCTGGGGGACGCAGCGCTGCAGGCCCAGCTGGAAGCGTCCCCACCGGCCACCTTCCTCAGTTATGGGGGCGCTGAAGTACGCATTCTGTCCCCCCCCCCCCGAACCCACATACACATCCTGAAACACCCAGGCTCCCCTCGCCACCTGGGTCTCCCAGCGAGTCCCGGTCGAGAGGGTCCCTCCTTCGCAGAGACTCAGTTTCTCCACTTAGGGAGCAGGCGGGATGGAGGCGGGGTGCAGGAGCGAGAGCGCGCCGCCCCCCCTCCCCCGCCGCGGCCCCGGCCCCTCCCCTCTGACAATGCCAAGGCCGCAGCGGGCACCGGCTGGAGCGCAGAGGCCGCTTGCCCAGGGCGCCGCTCCCTCCCCGCGGGGCGCCGTCACGCGTGGGGAGGGAGGCAGGGTGCCCGCAGCCTCCACTCCCCCGCTCCCTCGGAGGCGGGGTGGGGCGTAGGAGCTGAAGCTGGTGGCCTGGTGGCTCCCCTCCCCCTACCTCCCGGGGCACTGACCTGATTATAGCCCCTCTCGGGACCCCCTCCTTCAGTCCTGGAAGTCCCCGCCTCACCCCCACCTAGCCTGTCTCTAACCTCTCCTACCCTTCCCTCCCGAGGAGGTGACCGCACAAGAGCCCCTCACGGACTGTGAGAGCCCTCGATGGGGGCGCTCGGTTCCCGGGCCACTGCGGACACTGCCCACCCTCCCCCTTTCCCTCCTCCAGGTTTCAGGCCGGCCCCCTCGACTCCGCCCCCTCCCTGGCGGAACGCAAGGCGGGACCCACTTGAGATGGGCGGGAGCCCAGGCCAATGGGCGGACTGGGCGGTGGAGTGCAGGGGGTGGGGCGGAGCAGCGGCGGAGGGCTGGATGGGGGTCGGGGGCGGAGCTCGAGTTAAGGTGGACTGGGAGAGATAGGGGCTAGAGGAGAAAGCGGGAGAGGGAGGGGGAGAGGGATCGCGGCAGGTGGAGGGAGAGAGAGACCGAAGGAAAGAAGGAGGGAAAAAGAGGAGGGTGGGCCAGGCTCGGAGAGCGAAGTAAAAGCTTGGAGGAAGGGAGCGAAAAGGGAGGGAGGGACCCATCTGCGCCCTGCGGGGACTGGCTGGACCGAGGGGTTGAAGTTTATATCCTTATTGGGCGGAGGGAGGGGGCCCTGGGGGGGGGCGGGTGAAAAACCAGGAAGTGACAGAGGGTGTTGCTAAGGGTTGGGGGGGGGAGTTTGGGGGGTGGCAGGGGGCGGGGGGAGGGAGGGGAGGGATGGGGGGAAAGCCAGCGGGAGGACAGGTGAGACAGCAGGACAGGTGAGGCGGGCCCAGAGGGGGGGGCGGGTGGGAGCCAGGTGAATGTACGGTTCTCGGCGGCCGAGGGGGGGGCGGGCGGCAGGAGGAGGCCGAGGACTGCGGAGGAGGAGCCCCCCAGCAGAGAGCGGCGAGCGACTGACCGCGGCCTTCTGACCAGGACCGGCGCAGGGCCCCAAGCCCCCGGGCCCGGCGGGGGACGCGCTTCTCTCCACACCCGGTGCTTCAGCAGTTCCGGCCCGCGGACCCGAAGGCGGAGAGGTGAGTGTACCCCATTTTTGTCGCCGGCTCGGGGTCCCCCAGACGCGAGACTACTGCAGTGTCCTTCGTCTGTCCTGGAAGTGGGACCCCCCCACGCACACGCATGCAGACCAGACTCCCACCACTCCCCTTCCCTGCGCCTTCCCGGCACCCCGACGCTTTGGAACTGATTTTAACTGAGAGAAAAGGTGGGCGGAGGGTCCCCAGAAACTTTCTCCGCACTTCTGGGATCAGGCAGACTGGCGGCTCCGGGATGGAGAGAGGGTGAGGCGGCGCCGAGCGCTCCCCCGGTGTCCCCGGTGACTCGAGGGGAGACCCCCGAGCCGCGCGGGCTGAGGGAATGGAAAGGCTGACGGACTCTAACTAGGACACGGCGCCCCCCCCCCCCGCGCCCCCTGGCGCGGTGGGCTGGACCCGGGCCAGTTGCACGGGGGGCGGGGGTAGCGCAGGAGGAGCCGCGGCTGGGGGGAAAGTTACCGGCTGGACTATTCGGTTTCCTGCGCCTCCGGAGCCGCGCTCCCTCTCCCGTGGCGGGGCTCGGCCGCAACGTCCCGGCGACACCGATTGGGCCCCCGTCCCTTCCT
The DNA here is from genome assembly GCF_007474595.2 of Lynx canadensis. Classification (NCBI taxonomy): domain Eukaryota; kingdom Metazoa; phylum Chordata; class Mammalia; order Carnivora; family Felidae; genus Lynx; species Lynx canadensis. The sequence continues at coordinate 67,945,801 of NC_044319.2, read as the reverse complement.
CCAGGCGCCGCTCCCGCCGCCACCCTTCCCAAGCCGGCCCAGGCCCCTAGAACCCGACAGCGAGGGTGGGTGACCGGGAGGCGCCCGCGCACCTGCCCCTCCACCGGGTGGGGGTCGCTACTGTGTAGTCGTGGAAGCTACTGGCAGCGCCGCTGACAGAGGGCTGCCATTCAAAGGGGTGGGGGGCGCCGCTTTCCATTCCCAGCTCTCGCTCTCTCCTCCCACCCCACCCCAAGTAAGAGAGCGACGTGTCCCGGCCAGAGCGGGGGGGGGGGGCGGGAGTGGGGGGGCGGCGTGGGCAGCGGGTTGTGCCCGGACACGTGCCTGCCCAGGCGCCCCGGCCCTGCTGGTGTTTGGAGAGAGGGCGGGTCCCCTGCCCCCCGCCCCGCACAACCCCCACGTATCAAAGGGCGGCTGAGACGTGGTGAGACCTCGGGGCGCCCTGGGGGGGGGGGCAGGGAGCCCGGGTCCGGAGCAGGGGAGGGGCAGAGGCGCGGGTGCTAGCTGACCCACAGGAAACGAGCGCCGCTGACCTAGTTTGGGACACCGGAAGTGGGTGCTGAGGAGAGGGGGAGACCAGCAGGCTGTCCTGGCTTCCGGGCCAGGTGGAGGGCGTTCTTGAATTGACCCCCGCCCGCCCGCCTCGCAGACCCCTAGCTGCGGCCGGGAATGGGAGTGAGTCAGCGCAGAGAGTCCCCCTTCCCCCAACTTACTCCTGGCGGAGGGAGGCAGTTGGTCAGGGCCAGGGGGAGCCAGACTGAGCTGTGAGGGGTTAAACCAGGATGGGAACTCTCTGCTCCCTGAGGGTGCAGTGTGTAGGGGGGTGAGGCCTGGAGGATTACGGGGTGGCCTCCTGCTCCCCCGCACACACCGACTGGTTTGGTCACCCCTGTACCTGCCTGGCAGACCCGGCATGGAGTGGGCACCAGGCTGGGAGGGGAGAGCGGGTGCGAGGAGTGTGGTGCAGGGCTGGACAGGGACGTGGCTGTGACTGAGTTTGGGTGGCAGGGAGTGCTCCCTGTCACTGGTGGCTGGGGAGGAGAGCAGGGGGCTCCCCCTGGAGCAGCTGATGAAACCAGAAGAAATCTCCGCCGGTGCCTCCTGTCCCCGGCCCCCGGGACCCCAGCTCCCCCAGCGCGCCTCTGTTACACGGTTGCCGCAGGCATGGTGCGGCCCGCCAGCACCCCCAGACGCTGTCCCCTCCCTTGAGTCCCACACCCGCCCCCCAGCCTTGACACAGGGGTCAGAAAGCGGTCACTGCCACCCGAAGGGGGCTCTGGGGCAGGAGGAGAGCAGTGCCCACTAGGTTCAGGTGTCAGGGAGCGAGGCCTGCTCTGATAGGACACTCTCATCAGTACGAAGCTCTGGCTACTGTGGACCCCAGTGTCTGGGAGACAGGTGTTGACCTCTTCCTCCTTCCCCGTGGTGCCCCCTGGCACCCAGGGCCCCCAGCTCCTCCTTGGCCTAGTGCCCGCCCCGGGAGGGCGCGGCGGGCAGCGGGGGCTGGGCTAACAATGCACCATCAGGCCCTTTGTGTGCCTGCACTTGGCACCCTGGGGAAGGGTGGGGGAGGGGGCCCAGCGGGCATGGGGGGGGCGGAGCGCTTCTGGGGTGGGGACGGTGAAGGCTGGGGGAGAGAAGCAGAGAATGAAAGCAGGTGGGGAGGAAAGGGAAGTAGGTCAGATAGGGTGCTGGCCCCCCATTCCAAGCCAAGACGGAGCAGACCAGCCCCTGATCTTAGGGCCGCCCAGATGGCACCATGCTGCCTGAGGCGCAGCCTAGGACTGGCCATTTGGGGTCAGAAGTCACTGCCCGGGGGACTGCCCGGATGGAGGAAGCCTGGCCTGGTACTGCCCCCTTCTTGGTGGCTGAGAGACCCAGTTCTGGTCAAGGCCGAGGCCCTAAGACCGGGTAGTAAATGGGCTCCAGGCAGGGCACTGCCCTCTGACGGAGCCTCTGGACCTGCTTCGGGGCTTCCTGCCTCCGGCCTGCTTGATTCCTTGACCTTCTGAAAGTTAAGGCTCTCTGGCCACCAGGCCTTGGGGCCTATGCCTACTGCCTAGGGCTGAAGAGAAGAGTGGAGGGGGGGAGGAAGGTGGGGAGAGGAGATGGCTAGGACCCTGGCATGGGGTGTGTCGCTCTAGCCTCTTCCCCCTCCTTCTGCTGAGTAAACTCGTGAGTAAACTTGACGTTTTGCCCGGACAGTTTGAAGTTGCCTCGCTGCCCCCCCCACCCCTAGTCCTGCCAACACACAGGCGGCCAAGCGCCAAGGCGGGCCTGGGGGACTGGGGGGAAGGGGTTAGAGCGACTGTCGTCCACTATCAAGGGCTTTGGAGGGGCAAGGAAGACCTCCCCCCGACCCCCGCCGCAGCCACGCTCAGGTCTTGGCAAGAGTCTTAGCTGGGGCCTGTAAGCATCTATCTGAGAGCCTTGGGGAGCCCAGAGAAAGCGGCCTCAAAACAGAGCCTCTGCCCACTTCTGACCTCCACCCCCTACTAAGGAAAGACACCCAGCTGACATCTGACCCCTGAGTTGCCACCTTTAACGTTCAAGGCTGCCTGGCCCAGAGGGAAAGCTACCTTTAGCAAATTCCACAGGGAAAGCAAAGAGGGCTGCCCTCTCCACTGCATCCCTTGGTTGGGGTGGGCGGAGGCTGGTAGCCTTGGCGACTTAGCCCTCTCTTCGGCCGAGGCCTCCCAGCTGCCATGGCCTTGGTCCTGGAAGGTAGCGTCCTCATTTGCCAGCGTGATTCCTTGACCTCACACCTGGACCTAACCCCACATGGACCTCCCCCCAGCACACTCCCCATCAGGCCTGGCCCTGACCTCCCCCATCCTCTTCCTCCGCCTCCTATCATCCCAGAACCAAGTCAGCCTTCAGATTTCTCCAGCCAGCAAATACCTGCTCCAAAACCAGATCCAGAGGTTGAAAAGCGCCCCAGGCAAAAGAGGGCTTGTGTCAGGCAAATGGAGCCAGTGACCCCAACAAGCACACCAGCCAGCTATCAGTTGACATCACTAATTCCTCTTAGAGCCCCCAGGCCACCAGAATGGCAGGGGAAATGCTTTCCCAGTCCCTGCCAGGCTTCGGAGTCAGGCTCCACCAGGCCTTTGCTTTCGACCTCATGTCTCTGGCTTCAGTTTCCTTCCTGTTTCCCCCCCCCCCCCCCAACTCCTCCCCACCCATATGCCCCTTTCAACAGACATCCTCTCCTCCTTCCTTCCTCCTTTCCTCCCCTTCGCCTGGGAGAAGGGGTCCTCTCGCCCCACCGTGGACCTCCTAGCCTTTTACCTCTTCCAAACACAGTCCCCTTAGAGACTTCTGACCAAGTCCTCTGCTCTGCCCTCCTGTCCCCATCAGCAAGGCTCTGGGGAAGAGCACGCAGGACTTCTCTTGGGAACTACAACTCCCAAGGTACATGCAGAGCGATTGTGGTGCATACTGGGAGTTGTAGTCCTCTTTGCTCTCTCACTTTGGTTAAGTCTGGAAACGTTGCAAGATGAGAGTAAAAGCCAGGACAGGCATGAATTGGAAGGTGGGTACCCTCTGCATCTCCCACCCCGCCCCGTTCTCACCGTCCTGTGCCCACATGACACCGCGTACCCATGATTAACATCCCTCTCCTCTGCTGGGACAGGCTACCATTCTTACCATAGGGCCCCACCCAAGAGGTGCCCCCACCCTGCCCTGCTGCCCCTGGCAGGGGTAAAATGGAGGGGCCCCTTCCCTGCCCCCTGCCCTCTAGGCTGGTTCCCTGCCTTTATGGGGATCAAAGGGCAGAGAGCAGCCCCACCCCACTCTCTTGCAGGCTGCGGGCACCAAGGCTCTCAGGAATTGTGGGGACTTTGGTGCCCAAGCAAATGTTCAAGCAGAGGGAATGCTGGGAGGCTGGCACCCACTTTGGGGAATGGAGCTTTCAATGAGTGTTCACTAGGCTGTCCACAGTCTCCTGGGCTCTCGTGTAGGCCCTGACTTGTGCACTGCCTCTTGAGGACATGGCTCGAGAACAGGGTCTTGGGCCTTATCTGTAGCACCCAGGGGCCCGGACCCGCCTGACTGGCACCAAGGCACAGGGGTGACCCTCCCCCACCCCAGGCCCACAGTTGGCACGGGGCACCGGGAGCAGGGGGGTAGGAGGGAGAGGAGGGCAGGACTGCCAGCATCCTGGTGGGTAGGTGCCAGCCGGGCCGGGAGCTGGTGAGGGGCAGCAGGCCAGCGGCACTGAGCCAGCAGCTGTTGGGGGGAAAGGGGAGGGGTGTTTTAGGGGGCATTTCTGTGGTCCTCCCCGCCCCGGGAGGGCCTGGATCGCCTCGCATCTAGGGAACATTAGGGTACCCCTTGTTCCAGGAATAAGAGACCCTAGGAGTTGGAGGGGAACTTTGTGGCCCACCCATCTCTGGGCTCACAGCCCTCCTGAGTTGCCCCTCAGGCCCAGGCGGGTCCCACCCAACCGGCCAGGGTGGCAGCTTGCGCAAGGGGTGGGGCTAGGCGCTTCCCAGCAGATGCCCCCTCCTGGCTCCTTCCTCTTTCGGTGCCCTCAGCTCCCCCCATCTGTCCGCCCCCTCAGGCCAGCCCCGTCCCCCTGGTCCCCCTGGCCATTGGGGGCTGGCATGAGTGCTGCCCCCTGGCCTGGTTGGCAGGGGCTGGCGCCCGGGCAAGGAGCTGTGGTATGTGAGTGGGTTTGGGGTGAGGCGCAGGGAGGGCGGGGTGCCGCCTTGCCCAGCCCCTGAGGGCCCCGGCCCATGCAGGCGGAGGGGTGGGGGGGGGGAGAATTCGGCCAGCTCCCAGGGGTCCGAGGGGACCACTGGAGTCCGGAGGGCCTCCCCGTGGTCCCCTCTGGGACCGCGTGCCCTGAGGGGCTGGGACCTGGGCACCTGTCAGCCCTGGCACTGACTGTCCAGGGTTCCCCTCCTCCCTCTCCTGGCCACTGCCGCCTCCTGTCCCCTCCCCTCCCTTCTTCCTTCTCCTGGTCCCACCTCCAGCAGCCTCTCCCGTGGCTCCTCCTCACCTCTGTCCTCCTGGACTGTCCCGGCTCCTACCTTGCCTACGCTCACCTTTTTCCCCTTTCGGGACTGAGTGAGGACGAGCGGGGGTGGGTACAGCTGGGGCTTCGGGCACCACAGGCAGAGACTTTAGGCCCTCTCCCACGCTGCCAGCCCTCCGGTAACCCCTCCCTCCAAGCTGGGGGGGAGGGGGGGCAGCACCCAGAGGGTTAAGGCTGTAGGGGGGAGGGGCTGGGCCAGGTCGTGGGCGGCCCCTTTGAAGGAGGGAGCTGGAGCGGGGAACAGCCACCCCACCTCCCCCCCCCCAGCCCGGCCCTCCCCCACCCCTCCCAACCTGCTCCCCCCAGGGGCCAAGAGGAGTTGCCGGAGAGGCCCCTCAGCGTTCAGGTGAGTAGGCCCTTCTCTGGCTTGGGAGATCAGGCCCCAGGGGAGGCTTGGAGGCCTAGAATTGGCCAAGGGTCAGAGAGGGACTGAAAAACAGGCTAGGAAGAGGGTGTCCAAACTTCCCTGGGAAGGTGTGGGGAGCTGAGGGTCTGAAGAGCTGGTGTGTGGGAAAGCTTCAGCATTTAGGGGACCCAGGAGGACAGGGGAGCAGAAGGGGCCTACGGGAGCCGAGGGATCGCTGGGCCAGGACAGGAGGTTGGACAGGCTGGCAGAGAGCCGGGCTCCGGGGATCGGGCTGGGGTGTCCTCTGGGGCTGGGGGGCTCAGGTTTCTGCCCGCGGCTTGGCGGGTGTGGGGTTACCAGCCGGCTCGGTTACCCAGCCTGAGACGCTAGGCTGGGGGGAGGGGGTGGGCACAGGGCAGACCCTGGCACCTTGTGCCGTCTCCTCGGGCCCTAAGGGGAGCCGGTGCTGCCCGGGCAGCTCCTGCTGGGAACCCTGATGGCCAGGGTCTGTCCAGGTACGAGGTTGCCTGGCCCAGGGTGGGCACTCCGGGGAAAGCCCAGCAGCTCCAGGGCTGGAAACTCTGACGGGCAGAGAGGCCTGGGTTGTCCCCCCCTCCACCCCACCCCACATCCGCTCTCTCCGCACCCCCACCCCACCACCCATCCTCTCCAGCTGGCCCCCAAATTTCGATCCTGTGCTTCTTCCAGAAGCGGGGCCTGGGTGCCCTGGATGTGGCCATCCCGTGGCAAGACCAGGCCTTGGAAGGCAGGCCTGGCTGCTTGATGGAATGCTGCCGCCCCTCTCTGCCCGCCAGCCTGGGGAGAGGGGAAGGGGTGCTGCCCGGAGCAGAGGGGAGTGGAGGCAGCGGGACAGGCTGGGCCCACACCTGAGGGACAAAGCAGCAGAGACAGGAGAGGCTGGGGTGGCTCCTGGGGCCTGAGGGACACGGAGGCCTAGAGTGGAGGCAGGGGGCCGGCAAGGATGCGTGTCGTCTTGGTCAGGGGACAGGCAGGCCAGTGAGCAAGGGGACAGGAAGAAGAGGCCAAGGAGGGGGTCCAGGAGCGCAGGGTGGCTGATGAGCAGGGGTCCCCAGAGGTAAAGGAGGAAGACCACATCTCTGCCATCTTGTGCCCCTCACACCCCCCAGGTTGGCCCGTGCCCTGCGGGGCAGGCGAGGGCTGTGTCCTGATGTCAGGGAAGGGAAGGTGGAGGGGAGCACGGAGGCCTCCTTCCTTCCAGGAGTCACAGCACCGGGAATTGGGCATTTTGAGGGAGGAGAGGCTTAACCCCCACAGCACCGGGAAGCAGCCAGCTCCCCTGGCCTCCTTCCCCCTTCGTGGCTTGCGGTCTCCCTTCCCCGCCTGGCCCCCAGGAAGTGTGAGTGCTGGGGGTGGTGAGGTTAGGAGGGGGGAAGCGGCATGTGGGGGATGGGCAGGGCACGCACTCGCCTGGAGGGGCTGGGGTGGGACTCCGTACACGCCCAGGGCACCCCCGGGGCAGGGGGCCTTGCCTTCGGAGCCCTTACCGGCCCCTCAGGGGACTCCCCGGCCCCTTACCCTGCCTTCCCAGCTGGGCAGTCCAGATGGCCACAGCCCCTGGGTTCCAGCAGCCCCGGGAAGTGTAGGAGAGGCTGGGGAGCCAGGACTCCTGGGTCCCTGAGGACTTTGGCCCCGTTGTCCTACTTCCCCACCCCCCTGGTCCAGCCACAGGCCAAAGCCCTGTCTGCGTGCAAAACTTAGCTCCAAAAAAACAGGAAGAGAACCTGAGGCTGGAGTTGGGGTGGGGGCGGGGGGGGGGGCAGAAAAGAGAGAGAAGTAAGAGGGAGGGGCGGCCAGCCAAGACAGGAGGGGGGCACTGAGAAGCGCCTCAGGCCTCCATCACTCTGGCCGGAGGATGTCCCGGCCAGGTCTCAGCCTCCCTCACCCCAAGCTGCTGCACCTGGAGAAGCCTTTGGTGGTGGTGGGGTGGGGGGGGGGGTTCTGTGCGCCCGCGTCTCGGCCCCATATCTATTTTCTCTGCCGCTAATCCCGGTTCCGCCTGCTGCCCCCCACACTAAGCCTCACTCCCCTAATCCGCAGGCTGTGGGGAAGGGGGGCCAGCTTTACTCATCGGCCGGCCGATGGGGCCGTATCCCCTCTCCTCGCCTGGCCCCAGCCGGCAGGGGTGGCCCTGGTGCCCCCAGCACCGCACTGGACACCGTCTGAGGTCAGCACCCGGAAGGAGTTACAGCCTCCTCCCTTCCTAGCAGGGCCACTGCTCTCTATCTTTTGACTCTTGGTGGCGGACACACGCTGGCAGGTGCCCCTGGGTGCGGAGAGGTACCTGATGGGGCTCCTACCTTTGCCCCCTTCTACCTTTCTCACCCCAAAGTCTTCCCCCCCACCAAAGATGGGGCAGGCTTGACTCAGGGCCCAGTTTCAAGAGAGCTGCCCACCTGCTTGGCCGGTCTAGCAGGCCTGACAGTGAGGGGAGCCTGGGGGGTGGCGGGAAAGGGGGAGTGATGGGGCGGGGCCCCCGGTTCTTCCCCCTACCAGGCAAACAGACCAAACAGACCTCGCCTGGTTCCCTGGCACAGCCGCCCCCCCCAACCTCCACACACACCCATGCCCACAAGGCCTCAGCAAGAGGGGGCATGCCGGGCTGGGTGGGGATGGGCCGCCCTCACGGGGCGTCAGGGGGCCGGGCCCTTTGGGATGCAGATGTGGGAAGGGTGCCCGAGGTGGGGTGGGCATCCTGGCACCGGTGCCCCACCCCCGCCCCCCGATGACGGGGCTAGGAGTGCCCCCGTGGCCTGGTTGGCACCAGGGTAGCTCCAGGCGACACCTAAGTTGGCATTGGTGCCAGAGCCCTGGATGAGGGCCGGGGGAGTCTCCCAGAGCTGGAGAACCTTACCGACACCTCCCCTTCCCACGTGTGTCCTCTGCCTCTCCCCTCCCGCGTTGCCACCGCGTGGCCAAGGGCATTGGAGTTGGGCCTAAGGGGTTAAACACCCACCCTTGCCCAAGTCCTGTGTGAGTTGCGTGGTGAACCAGCCTGAGCCTGTGACCTGACAGCAGGGTCGGCCAATCAGTGCCCTGCCACACCAGGTTGCCTCGGAGACCGGCCCTGGGGTGGGAGAAAGGAGGCGGGCTTAGCAAGCGGCAGGAATGGGTGGGGTGGGGAGGGAAGGAGGGAGAGGGATGGGGTGAGCCACGTGCCTGCGGGTGCCCAGCTCCAGGCCAATGGACAGCGAGGATAGCCCCACCCGTCCCCCTCAGGAGGGACAGGATCCGCTTGGGCTCAGGAGGGCGCCCACCCGGTTTTTGTCTGTTCCTAAGTTCTGGGGCTGTTTGCCCCTCGTTCAGTTTGTAAAGTGCAGACAGGAGAACCAAAGGGGCCCGGGGCTGCCCCCAGGGAGAGAAGGGATGTGGGGACCCAGGGTGGGAGCAAGGGCCTCGCTGAGGGCATCTGGGCGCAACTTGCAACTTACGAGAGAGAGAGAGAGAGAGAGAGAGAGAGAGAGAGAGAGAGAGAGAGAGAGAGACATGGGTGAGGCTCACTTAAGGCTTCTATGCAGGTGACCGGCCCAGAGGCGGGCAGAGACAATGCGGGTCTTGTGCTCTAAAGAGGAAATCTGTGGCCCCTGACTCCCCCAACTCCCTGAAAAAAACTTTTCGCCCCAGTGGCCAGGGCTGAGCGGCCGTTGGCAGTGGCGAAGACGACACTGACCAGTGTCGGTGGGACCCACCCTGGGGACTTTAATATTATGGACGAGGAAACGGGCCTTCTGGGGTGGGGGAAGGAAGTGACTTACCCAAGGTCATGTAGCTAGTAGTAACCTGACTCCTTGGGGTGACTTGAGGGAGAGAGACCCAGCTGTCCCCAAGCTGTTTCCCAGCAGAGGCCATCTGTAGAGTGGAATCTGCCCCTGGGTGAGGCCTTGCTTCTCCCTCCCAAGGCCAGAATGTGTGTGTCAGCCCCTAGGCCAGCACACGGTCTCACTCAGCCGCCACCACAGCCCTAGGAATCCGGACGAATTATCCTGTATTGTCGACCAGGAAGGAGGCCCAGAGACTATAGATGTTGTGTTGAAAGCCACCGAGCTAGTCAGCCACAGAGTCAAGCCTGGCTGCGTCCGGAGCACAGCTCTTTCCAGGCCCGGACTCTGTCTCCAGTGGCTCCAGACCCACCAAAGGTCAGGGCTAAAGGGCTGAGTCCTTGGGCCTTCTACCCACTCCTTGTACAGCTGAGGAAACTGACGCACAGAGAGAAGGGACTTGTCCAAAGTCACTGAGCAAGATGGCAGCAGACACCCCACTTCCAGGCCAGACCCACTCTACCACCCCCCTGCCCTCCACCCCCTTGGGGGGGCCGCCGTGTCTCTGTGCCTCAGAGAGGGCAGCGCGGGGGCGGGGGGGGGGTGGTGGTGGTGGGGACGGCCCTCTGGAGAGGGGGGCTCTCCTGACCGGCCAGCGGGGGCACCACCACTCGGTGGGGAGGGAGAGGTGGTGGCCTGGCGGGAGCGAGGTGGGGAGGGGTGGGACTGGAACCTGGCCTATTGGCAGTGGGGGAGGGGGCGGGGACGATGCTTATCTGTGCGGGGCAGGAAGCACCCGAGCCAGCCAGCGACACCCCAGCACAGGGTGGCTGCTCCCTGGCCCCCTGGGGGAGGGGAGGATGTGGGGGGGGTGCTGGGAGCTGTATTTCCCTTTTGGCCTGGGGTGGGGGGTGGAATCTAAAAGGGGAGATGAACTTTTAGTGGGTGGGGGAGGGGAGGAGGAAGGTGAAGGTGCAGGAGGCCTCCTGGTGAGCGCGCCAGGCCCTTCGTGGGGGCGACTTGATTTAACGTCATGGCCGGGCGGGAGCGCGCCTGGGTCCAGCGTGAGTCTCGGCCCCGTCCTTGGCCTCTCTGGCTGTGCGGAGACTCCGTCACAGACTGTCACCCCACTCCCCAGATGATTGAGCCCCGAATCCTTTGGCCACTTTATGGAGCCTCCCCACGTGTCCTGTCCCCCGGCCCAGTGCTTCCTCCAAAGGCGTGGGGAGGGGGGGCGGGTGAAGCGGACGGGCCTCTAGAGAAGGTTCCGTGGGCAAGTCCGGGCTCCTGCGCACCCAGAGGCAGGCAGGACTGTGCACAGCAGTTGGGAACAGGACTTGGGCCCACGGCCTGGCTTTGAACGCCGTTCGGCACGTACCTTGGAAAGTCGCTTCACCTGCCTGCGCGTCGGGTTCCCTGTCCGTGAGGAGACAAGGTGCTAGTCGGGACTCGGGGCTCGCGCAAGACCGAGTGGGTAGGAACACTTAGAGTATCCGGCGCCGAGCGTCGGCCGACCCCGCGGCTCCCTCCTCGGACCCCCTCGCAGGGCGGAGTGCTCTCACCCTCTCCCTCTCCTCAACCCTACAGAAAAAGATGGGGAGCCCCGAGGACGACCTCATCGGGATCCCCTTCCCAGACCACAGCAGCGAGCTCCTGAGCTGCCTCAACGAACAGCGCCAGCTGGGCCACCTCTGCGACCTCACCATCCGGACGCAGGGCCTCGAATACCGCACCCACCGGGCCGTGCTGGCCGCCTGCAGCCACTACTTCAAGAAGCTGTTCACCGAGGGCGGTGGTGGCGCCGTCTCGGGGGCCGGGGGCGGCGGGCCGGCCGCCGGGGGGGCGGGCGCCGGCGTGTGCGAGCTGGACTTCGTGGGGCCCGAGGCCCTGGGCGCCCTGCTCGAGTTCGCCTACACGGCCACGCTGACGACCAGCAGCGCCAACATGCCCGCCGTGCTCCAGGCCGCCCGGCTGCTGGAGATCCCGTGCGTCATCGCTGCCTGCATGGAGATTCTGCAGGGCAGCGGCCTGGAGGCCCCCAGCCCCGACGAGGACGACTGTGAGCGGGCCCGCCAGTACCTGGAGGCCTTCGCCACGGCCACGGCCACGGCCACGGCCGCGGCAGTTCCCGACGGCGAAGACGGCCCCCCGCAGGCGCCCCGCCCGCCCCCGCCCCCGCCGCCCCCCCGGCCCGTGGCCCGCCGCAGCCGCAAGCCCCGGAAAGCGTTCCTGCAGACCAAGGGGGCCCGGGCGAACCACTTAGTGCCCGAGGTGCCCGCGGTGCCCAGCCAACCCGTGACCTACGAGGAGGAGGAGGGGGCCAGGGTGGGTGGCAGTGCGGGCAGCGGGCCGGGGGACAGCTACAGCCCTCCGGCCGGGACTGCTTCACCCCCCGAGGGGCCCCTGACCTACGAGGCCTATGAGGGTGAGGAAGAAGAGGAGGAGCCCGTGTACTCCACCGCCTACGGGCTGGCGCAGGGGGGTGGGCCCCCGCTGTCCCCAGAGGAGCTGGGCTCAGACGAGGACGCCATCGATCCTGACCTGATGGCCTACCTGAGTTCGCTGCACCAGGACGCCCTCGCGCCGGGCCTGGACGGCCAGGACAAGCTGGTGCGCAAACGCCGCTCCCAGATGCCCCAGGAGTGCCCCGTCTGCCACAAGATCATCCACGGGGCGGGCAAGCTGCCCCGCCACATGAGGACCCACACGGGTGAGAAGCCCTTCGCCTGCGAGGTCTGCGGCGTCCGCTTCACCCGGTGAGCACCCGTGGGGAGGGGTGCAGAGAGGGGAGTTAGGAGACCCCGGGGGGGGGGGGGGAGCAGGTGGTCCTGGAAGGGCTGGAGGTGTGGCTGTGACCGGAGTGACCCGCACAAAACTGGGAGGCCGGGAGAAGGAAGGTCAAGGCACGTGGGTCTGGGGCAGGAGAGGTTTGGTGTTGGAGGCAGGGAGGCCGCGCCGGCCTAAGCTGGGAGCAGTCAGCAAGGGCGTCCCGGGCGGTGAGAGGCCGCCCGCGGCAGAGGGACCAGAGGGCCGAGACCCCAGGGACCTGGCCCGGAGGAGCCAGCCAGGGTCCTGTCCTGAACCCGCTCCCTTGCGCCCCGCCCGGCCAGGAACGACAAGCTGAAGATTCACATGCGGAAGCACACCGGAGAGCGGCCTTACTCGTGCCCGCACTGCCCAGCCCGCTTCCTGCACAGCTACGACCTCAAGAACCACATGCACCTGCACACGGGGGACCGGCCCTACGAGTGCCACCTGTGCCACAAGGCCTTCGCCAAGGAGGACCACCTGCAGCGCCACCTCAAGGGCCAGAACTGCCTGGAGGTGCGCACCCGGCGGCGCCGGAAGGACGACGCGCCTCCCCACTACCCACCGCCCTCCGCCGCCGCCCCGTCCCCCGCTGGCCTCGACCTCTCCAACGGCCACTTGGACACCTTCCGCCTCTCTCTGGCCCGATTCTGGGAGCAGTCAGCCCCTACCGGCCCTCCGGTCGCCGCCCTGGGGCCCCCTGATGACGAGGAGGAGGAGGGGGCACCCAGTACGCCGCAGGCCGAAGGTGCCATGGAGTCCTCTTAGAGAGGGCCGAGCGGCCGGGCTGGCGCAGCGCGAGGCGGGCCGCCGCTGCCAAGCAGTGGGAGTGGGCGGGACGGACAGAGCCGGGGTCGGGGCTCTGGGCCTCCCCGGCTCCAGAGATCTGCCCCTTCCCCCGCGCCCCCCAGAACCCTCATTCCAGTTCCAAGCTGAGAAGGTTTTGGGGTAGAGGCTCCCCAGACTGGGGTGATCTCCCAAGGAGTGACGCAGGACAGTATGTCTATATTTACAGCTCTATTGTAAAGGTGGGGTCCCTGTCCCCAGCCGCTCCTGGGGAGTAGAAGCAATAATGTATTTCTGATTTGTGGGGTCCTTCTTCGGCTATGCGGGTTTCCAGGGGGTGGGGGGCTTGGGACCAAAGTCTTGCCCCGCCCCCATGCCCCTAGGGGTTTGGGCTGCGTCAGGGGGTGAAGGACCGCCCCTCCCTTCCCTTCCGAGACCCCTCCTTCCTGGTTTCTGTTCCCTTTTCCTGGCAGTGAATTATGCAAAGGGGGGCGGCGAAGGAAGGGTAGGTGGGGGAAAGCGAGGTAGAAGCTGGAAAGCCTGGGGGACTGGGCCCCGCAGGAAGGAGCCATCTTCGCGCCCGCCCCCCCCCCCTTGCCCCCCGCCAGGCTCCGAGCGCTGAGTCACGGGGTCCTGGAGGAGAAGGGGGCGGGGTGGCCTGAGTGGCTCGCCCGCCCCTGGGGGCAGCGGGAGGGGCCCGCTCCGCTCGGCTCTCCGCCCCGGCCCTGCCCTCCCCTCCCGCGTCCCCGGGCAGGGAATGTCTTGTTCCCGCCGCTCCCTCCCCGGGGCCAGAGGGCAGGGCGGGCCGGGTGGCTCCTGCCCTCCTCTCCTCCTCCCGCCCAGGTGCGAGCCGGAGCCGCCGCCGGGCCGCCCCTGACTCACGCCGCCCCCGGGCTGGCGCGGCGCGGGCTCGGGGACGGGGTGAGGGGCTGCGGGCCTGCGGAGCGCGCGGGCGGGCGCCCCCTGGCGGCCGCTCCGGGGACCCGCGGGCGCGCCGCCGGGAGAGCGCCGAAGGGGTTCCGCTCCCAGACCCCTGCCGGCCCGGCCGCCCTGCGGGGGTCTCGGAGGGCAGCCCCCTCGCTCTTCCCTTAGGATTGAATCCACCCCGGTTCTGTACATAGCCTCTTCTGTTGGTCTTGTTGAAATCTAGTTTCAGATTTTTAACTACCCAATTCTGCTGGGGGTGGGGGCAACTGCCCCCCCTCCCGTCCTCGCTGGGTGCTGCCCCCCCTCCCCCCCCCTTGCGGCCTGGGCTCTGCCTTGCACTATTTCCCCTCCCTGGCCTGGCGGCCCCTCCCCCTCCTTAAAAGGGGCAGGTTAAGGGGCCCGGTGCTCTCCCTTCCTCCCATGCACCCTCATGCCCATTTGCACAGCTGCCCAGGTACCCCCAATAGTGAGGGGGTGTCACAGGGAGGGGGTAGCGGGACCAGTCCCTGTATCTATTTAAAAAGTGATGATGTAATATATTGGGGTTGGGGGAGGTCAGGTGGCCCTGGGCCTCATCTTAGCATTTCAGGTGATGGGGGAGCCCAGGGCTGGGGAGACCTGGGGCCTAGCCCCAGAGAGTGAGGACAATGTGACCTCCCCCCTCCCCCCTTGCGGCTTCTCCACTCAGTGCCTTAGGGGGGGAGGCGAGTCCCCCCTCTCCTCTTCCCCTCCTCTTCCCCTGCCCCCACCTTGGGTGTAAACGACAGGAAGAAATAATAATAATTTAAGATTCACACTCGTGTCTGCCTTCGGGTCCTTTATTTGGGAGTTAGCTAGGAGGCATCAGGAGGGGAGGGAGGTGAGAGACGGAGGGGCCGGGGTTCTGAAGCCGGAGAAGGGCCGCTCTGGGCGCCCTCGGGCTGAGGGGGTGTGGGAATCCTCTCAGGTGGGGCCCCTGCATCTGTGTCCTCTGTCCTCTGAGTCCTCTACGGGGGCCCCTTCTCCTCGTCCAGGTCACTAGCGAGGAGAGCGGGGGAGCAGCTTGGTCACCAGTGCTGTTTCCACAGGTGCGTCCCCGCCCTGTGGTTCAGTATTTACTCCTGCTGCTCCTCCAGACGCCGGCAGGCAGGTCCCCGTTTTAGGCTGGCGCTCACGGGCCAGTGGGCAGTCCCTTGCCAAGGTCACATGGCCAGTTAGGGCAGAACCGGTAGTGACCTCGGAGCTGTACCCACCCACTCGTGGCTTCCCTGTTCCCACGACCCAGCTCTTAACTGCAGTGAGCCCCTCGGGAGCCTCTGAAACCAAAGCTTCACCCCCCCCCCCACCCCAGCTCATCACTGCTCCCCCTGCCCCATTTGTGCCAGCCTGTGCCCACCGCACCCTTTCCTTACGCAGCCCCCCCGGGTGGAGGAGACTGCCTGTCTTTCCCAAACCCTGCTGGCACCCGGCCGCTGCACCCCGGCCTCTGGTGGCCCCTGCTCCCCCCCCCTCCCCCCCCCCCCGCCCGCCACCGACAGGGGCTGCCACTGTCTCCCCAGTCACCTGCCCCACCCCACCCAGGCTGCCTGTACCAGCTTCTAGCTGCTTGTGTGGCCCCCAGCCTCCTCGCTGGGGACTCACCCACCTCTCGGGCATCTCAGTCCTTGACCTCTGACCTCCACGGCCATAAAGACCTTTGCCTCTGCCTCCACTGGGACGCCCCCGAACTTTGGCTGCCCTCTGGATTCATCCCAGAATTCCTCCCTGGCCATGACCCATTCTCTGTGTCCCTCCCGGCCACTAACCCTGCTCCTTAACACCTGACGGACACATAGACCCCGGACGTCCCCCTGGCATCAGCCCCTTCTCTGCCCCAAGGCCGGTAGTAGCACTCTTACTGAAGACACCCCAGCTCTCTCCTCGTCTTGTCCTCTTCCCCACCCAGAAAGAGCCTTCAACCCTGTTCAAATCCTGTCCGTGGGACCACTTTTCCCAGAGAAACCCACATAACCAAGCATACTGGAGTCCGTCATTATAGGCTGTGGTTTTCAGCATCATCTGGGCCTTTTACGCTGCCTGGAAATCCCTTACCCTCCCAGCCAGCCTCTGCACACTCCCAAGGCAGGTGTTTTGACCTCTGGTACCCGCTCCTTGGAACCTTTATTCTGCTCCCAGCCCCTTACATGCTGTCTCAGCAGGGCTCCCTTACATCTGACCGCCCCCCGCCTTCCCGCCAGCCAGCCCTGCTCAGAGGAACACGCCCGTCCCCCTCCTGCCACAGGTGCGCCGCCCTGACCAAGGCCACCCGGTCCACCTGGCCTACACCCCACTTCTCCGGTGCCCCCTCTTTCTCCTCCTAAAGGCCCAGCCCCCCCATCCTCGGGGAAAGAAAATCTTCAGCGTTGGCCCCGCAAGCCCTACCTCTGCTGTGTGAGGACTGCCCCCCTCTTCGGCATCCGGCTTCCCTTTTTTAACTAGGGCAGTTATATTTAAAATTATCGAGCTTCTCGCAATTGTGATACAGAGCCACGTACCCTTTGTTTCAGAGTCTTGTCTACCTATCACCCTTCAGCTCATTATGGTCTGGCTTTCCCGGGACCACAGAAAATGCTCCCACAAGCGGCCACGGCGGTGACCTGTCAGCCACCAGATCCACTGGCCAGGCTTCGGCCTCCTCCTCCTCACCCATCTCATGGAATTACTGTGCTTGGCCCTCTGTGTCCTCCAGCCTCTCCCCTGCTTGGTTTGTGTCTGAGCCCCTGAGCCCCTGCCCCGCCCTCACCCGCCTCTGCCGCAGCCGGAAAGTCAACCCTGGCGCCACAGGCCCAGAGCCCAGGCCTTTTCTCGCTGGCCCCTGGGCGTCTCCAGCTGGCCTCCCTCCAGACACCCCAAAGTTCTCCAACCGAGCCATTCTTCCTCCCCCACAACCTGTTCGTCCGCCAGCACCGCCGGCCTCAAGCACAAACCCCTGCCACCCTCAGCACCTCCGTCCTGAGGCCACACCAACGTCTCGCTGCCTTCTTAGCTTAGTGTCTTAAAGGACAACTATGAACGTGTCCCTATCCGGCCGAGGGACCTTCAGATGCTGAGGAAGGCGCTCAGCCAGCTCTCCACCCTTGACTTCCCAGCTCATCTCCCCGCGGCGGCCTCTGACTTCACCCCACAGACACACACAGCCCCGCTCCGGCCCTGCCTCCCTCCCCGAAACAGCTCACGTCCTCCAGGCTCGCCCCGGCCTCCCCTGAAATGCTGTCCTCGGCCAGTCAGCCTAGCAGACCCCCAGGGTGCCCCAGCCCACCTCTTTTTCACCTCTCCCCTGCAGCCTTCATTAATACGACCCCATCCCAAAGCCATCCTGCTGTCCGCCCTGCCCTGAGCCCCTCCTGAGCTGGGGCCCCTCGGGGCTGCCCTCACTCATACGGTCGGTCGACGTCACTCCCCCAGTTTGGCGGACTCCTCCAGGGCACGCCGCTGCCACAGAACGGGCACGGGGCAAACCTCCTTCCCTCCCTGCCCTCTCCCCTCACCTCTGCCTCCAGCTCCAGCAGAGGGCCCGCACCGGAGAAGCCCTTGCAGATGTGACAGGACAGGCCCAGGCCTCCCAGGCCCCGTGCCCGGCTCGCCCCTCACCTGACCTCAGGGCTGGACCCCGAAGGGAGGGTCCTGCCCGGCGTTTCCTGCAGCTGTTGCCTCAGTAACCACTCCCGCTCGGGGTCCTGTCTCCGGGCTGCGGCCAGCCATCGCCGGGGGCCCTCCTCGTCACTGGAGTCCCTGGAGAAGCCTCCCGTCACCGCCCACAGAGGTTCCGGGGGAGGCTGGTGCCCCCCCCCCAACCCCGCAGACTCCGGCCGCCCCGTCTCGCTGGAGACTCACAGCTCGGGGTCCAGGTCCCCCTGGTGGGACAGGGGAGATGCACACACGGAGCAGGCGTTGTCCAGGAGACGAAAGCAGGTGGAGCAGAAGAGACCTGGGAAAGGGGGGGAGGGAAGGAGGTGAATGGGAGCCCCTCCCGCCACCCCGAGCCCCCAGCCCCAGCCTGGGGGGAGGGGGAGGGTCCGTGGCATGGCGCCTGTGTGTGGGGGGGGGGGATGGCTACAGTGCCACTCTGGCATAAATTCCATAAATTCCGTCACCACCAGGAGAGTCAAGGCGGGAGAGACAGCGGGCTCCCCGTGGTTTTCCGTCCACGAGAACACGCGTGGTAATGACGGGGGGGCGGGGGGGGGCGGCTCGAGAGGGCAGTTCCAGGAAGGGTCCACGAGGGAAGGACCACAGGGGATTGTCACTCGTCCCACGGCCGTGGTGAGCCCCAGCAGGGAGACGCTTGCACCCCGGGACTCTTACCTGGGCAGCCAGGGGTAGCGCAGGACACAAAGGTCTCCGTGTCCTCCTGGTCGTAGCCCTGCCCACAGCCCAGGCAGTAACCCTGCTCCTGCCAGAGGTGGGCGGCCACCGGAGCCAGACAGGAGCATCTGCGGGGGGTCCCAGACACTGAGCGGGTGGCCCCACAGCCACCGCCCCCCTCCGAGGGTAGGCCTGCCCGCAGCCTGACCTCCATCCCTCTGACCGTAGCCGCGGCCTCTGCGTCCCGCCCTCCTCCTCCTCCCTTCAGGCCACCCCCCTCCCCCCGCCCAGAATTCTCAGCCCGAATTCTCGTCTCTGCACGGAGGGCTCGGAACGGGCACCCTCTTCAACCAAACCTCTGGACGCCCGGGAAAGACTGTGATCCGTTCTGACCTCTGGCTCTTTTCCTGTCCCCTCTTGCCCCACCCCTGGAAGGAAGGACAGTGGGCTCACCGCCTGGCCAGCGTCCGCAGGACACTCGTGTGGCCCACGTCGGCCGCCCGCCGCCTCACTGCTCGGTGCAAGGCAGCCGACAGACTGGTTCGGCGGCTCAGAAGTACGTTGTACAGGTAGGAGATCCTCTCCTGGTGGAGGGGAGACCGGGGTGGGAGCTCCCTGAGCCTGTTTCATGTGCCGGGAATGCCGTCTGCCCTCTGTCCAGCTCCTATCCCTCTAGGTTTGGCCTCTTCCTTTGGGAGCCTCTGCACATCCCGGGAGCAGTGTCCTACTCTCTCCTCCGGGTTTTCATACCACTGATAAATTCGCTCATTCCCTAATAAAACATTCTCTCTCTTTTTTTAAACATTTTCTTTCTTGGGGGCCGCCTGAGGGGCTCAGTCAGTTGGGCGACTGACTTCGGCTCCGGTCATGATCTCACAGCTCCTGGGTTCGAGCCCAGTGTCGGGCTCTGTGCTGACCGCTCGGAGCCTGGAGCCGGCTTCGGATTCCGTGTCTCCCTCTCTCTCTGCCCCTAACGCACTCGCATTCTGTCTCTGTCTCTCTCAAAAATAAAAACACAAATTAAAAAAATTAAAGAAAATTTTAAAAAATTTAAAAAAGATTTTCTTTGTTTTGATTTTTAAATGTTTTTTAAGGAGATTTTTTAAAATTTTTTTAATTTATTTTTTCAACGTTTATTTATTTTTGGGACAGAGAGAGACAGAGCGTGAACGGGGGAGGGGCAGAGAGAGAGGGAGACACAGAATCGGAAACAGGCTCCAGGCTCTGAGCCGTCAGCCCAGAGCCCGACGCGGGGCTCGAACTCACGGACCGCGAGATCGTGACCTGGCTGAAGTCGGACGCTTAACCGACTGTGCCACCCAGGCGCCCCTTTTTAATTTTTTTCAAATTTTTTAAAGTTTTTATTTATTTATTTTGAGAGAGACAGAGCGCAGTCTGGGGAGGGGCAGAGAGAGGGGGAGAGAGAATCCCAAGCAGGCTCCAAGCTGTCAGCACAGAGCCCGATGTGGGGCTCAAATCCACAAACCACGAAATCACGACCTGAGCTGAAACCAAGAGTCTGACACTTAACCGACTGAGCCACCCAGGTGCCCCAATGGTTTTAATTTTTATTTTTGAGAGAGAGAGAGAGAGAGAGAGAGAGAGAGAGAGCACAAGCAGGGGAGGGGCAGAGACAGGGAGACAGGGGAATCCAAAGCAGGTTCAGTGCTGACAGTAGAGAGCCTGATGCAGGGCTCAAACTCCCGAACCGGGAGATCACGGGGCTCGAACTCACACCCCGAGTTCAAGAGTCGCAGGCTCCCGGACAGCCAGCCAGACACCCCTAAAAACACTTTTAAGTGTAACATCTTGTTCGCGGCCGGCCTGCCTTGAGACTGGGAGCTCCAGACTGCATCTTGGTGACCGTGGGGCAGCACGGTGACTGGCCTAGGCTAGATGCCCAATAAATGGTTCGCAAATGAGTGAGCAGGTGGCCGGCGGCCATTCACGCCCCAACACGGCCCCTCCGCCGTCGTTCACAAAACTTCGGAGACAAGCTCGGCCTCAGAGAGCCCTGCCCAAGGACGCCCCGTCCCTCAGCCCCATCTGGGCCCAGAGGCCAACAGTCCAGGTGAGGCGCTGTGGGGGTTCGGCCGGAGGAGAGAGGGCTGGGGCTGCAGAAGGACTCGAAGCTCCCCCCCCCCCCCCCGCCAGACAGACAGCGCGCACTTGGCGCACGGGGTGGGGGCGGGGCGGCCGTGGGCCCCTCACCTGCTCCCGGGACGGGTAGTACCAGGCACATATGACCCGCCGCAGCCTGCTGACGTAGTGGCCACACAGCGTGACGAAGAAGCACAGGCCGTACATGATGCCTGGGGGCACGCAGTCCCGCTGAGCTGCTGTCCCTGGGCACAGGGTGCCCCTCGTGCACTGAATGCCGTCTGCTCCCCCTCCCCGCCCGGGGGCACCCCCCTCCCGGGGTGTGGCCGATACCGATGACGACGTAACCCGTGGCATCAGGCTCCGAGGGGCGCAGGACGCAGCGCGGGGACAAGACGCTGACGTTGCTCTGCTGCAGGACGTCAAACGCTGACACCAGGTCACGATAGATCTTCCCGGCGTAGCCGGGACCCTCCACGGTTATGGACACTGCCACGGGGCCTGGCACAGAGGTGCCCTGTGAGGGCCCGCGGGCCCGTGTCCCTGCCCCCTCTCTTCCGTGCGGGAAAGGCCACGTGCGCTGGGGGGGGGGGGGGGGACAGCAGACAGGCCTCCTGCCCCCAGCCAGGGGCCTCTGGCGGCGCTGGGCCTAACCTCAGCCCCGAGCACCGAGGAGGACTGGCTCCAGGGCCCCGAACTGCCCCGCTCCCCCATGTGAGACGGCCTGGATGGTCACCGAGTCCCTCCCCGGCCCCCACGACTCTCCACTCTCCAGAAGCGTTCGTTGCAAAGCGTTTGCTAAGTGCTGACTGTTGCAGCCACGGGGCTGAGTGCTCTATTGATCGTTTGGGGCTTTTTTGTTGTTTTTATTTTCTCCGTTGGACCTCTGGCAGACGCAGGATCAGATTAATTATATTCTGTGGTTTACAGCGTGCTCTCAGTCAGCGGCCCACCCGACCCCGACACACGTGGGGTCACGTACCCCCGAGGGGCTGCCGTGCCCCGGCTCTGCGAGGCCGAGCCACTGGCCTGAGGTCAGCACCTCGCGGAGGGCAGAGCTGGGACGGCGGAGCCCAGGCCAGTGTGAGTCCAGACCTGGTGTTGCTAACTACTCTGTTATGGTATAACCACGAACGGGACACAGGGCTCACCGGGCAGAGGACAGAGTTGGAAGAGGGGCGAAGCCAGGGGCTGATGAGTCACAGTGACTTGGGGACTTCGGGGCATCGTGCCCTGGGGCCGAGGGGGACGGGAGGATGCCGGCCAGGGGGGCAGGGGGAGGCTCAGGCGCTCACTGCGGGCCACGATCTCCCCCTGCAGCTGGTGCCGAGCCAGGTCCAGCACCCAGAAGACGGCGTAGTCCAGGAACACCAGGAGGAGCACGAGGAGGAGGTACCGGGCCAGGTCGAAGACTGCCAGGATATAGAACACCCGCTCCCACCGGGACAGGAAGACGGAACCTGGTGGGAGGGCGGGCAGGAGGTGCCACCGCGTCCCCTCACCACGGGACTCCAGCCGCCCGTCCCCTCACCCCCAGACTCTCAGCCCCCTGTCCCGTCCCCTCACCCCCGGACTCCCAGTCCCCCGTCCCCTCAGTCCCGGACTCCAGCCCCCCGTCCCCTCACCCCCGGACTCCCAGCCACCCGTCCCCTCACCCCCAGACTCCAGCCCTGGGGGGAGAGAGCTCCCTCCTGGGGAGGGCTCCTGCCCCCACCGAGCGGGCCCGTTGGTTGATCTGGAAGGTGTAGAAGCTGTGGGGACCCCTGGGCCAGGGCTGGAAGTGGCGGTGGGGGGTCGTGGTGGGGGGCTGTGACGTAGCAGCTTAGCTTCCGGGCCTGGGCCCTTCCAAGTCTTCGGGAACGCGCCCTCCTGGGGGTCCCTGGCCCATTCCTCCCAGGCGGCATCTCCATATTAGCACATTTGCACTTCCGGCCTCACCCCCAAAGCCTCCCTTCCCTCGGCTGGTGTCCACTCCCCACCCCTGCCGTCTGTCCGGACGTCAGGTGCTCCCGGAGGCACCGGCCCCCTCGTCACGCGTCTGCGTGCAGGGACCTTCCCCTTTCGGACGCAGTGCCGTGTGTGGGGCTTAGGGTCGGGCCGGCTCGGTGTCCCCGTCTGCAGATCCCGGGGCCCTCACCGGGCTGGATGTAGTGTCGGGCCTCGTGGGCGCTGAGCGGCAGCACCGTGGGCAGGCCCGCCCTGGAGCGGACGTCTTCCATGAGCAGAAATCGGCCGGTGATGTAGATGTTGTCGAAACCGAGCCGGTTCAGGTAACGGTACCGGTAACACAGGGCTCTGGGGGAGTGTCCGCGAGGCCCCTCAGCACCCCAGCCCAGACTCCGCTGGGCGCCGCCCTCCCGCCCTGCACCGCGGCCCCCCGACCCCGGCCCCCCTGAAGGCCGCCGGAGCCCCCCAGCCCCTCACTGGAGGTAGAGCAGTGGGAGCAGCAGGGGCGCGGTGTAGCCCATCAGGGCCAGGGCCTCTCGGACGCGGTGCAGCTTCACGCCGACGGCTTCCTGCAGGTCCAGGGCCACCTGGGACAGGCTCCGGGAGGCGTTGAGATCCACAGAGAAGTGGTGGGTGGCCGTGACGTTGAACTCAAACTCCTGACGCACCCGGTTGATCAAGTGCCTCACAGCTGGGGCCGGCAGGTGCCGCAGGGCCGTGAGCCAGGAGTCGGGAGACCAGGGCCCGGCATGGCTCGCGGGCCAGCCGGGCCCCCGCGCTGGGACCCAGTGTGGACTGGGGAGGGGCCTCCGCAGTCCGTGCTGTCCCCGTGGCAGCCTGACTCCAGTGCCACCCGATGCCCTGGGGTGGGGGGGGGGGGCCCTGATCCCCTCCCGGGTCCTGCTCTGACGTGCAGCTTGGGGTGGTGCACCTCTCTCTTGCTGGGCCTCCCTTTCCTGGGTAACTTCCTGGGGTCCTTTCCTTCCGGCCCCTGCGTTCTCATTCTGGGCCAGGAGCGGGCCCGAGCAAGGAGGGGACTGCCCCAGGAGCAGGGGGCAGGGGGGACACTCACGGGGGCCAATGGTCTTGCGCAAGAAGGGCTGGATGTACGCGGGGATGATGCAGAACACCTGGACCACTGAGACCCGGAGACTGAGTGGGGGTTGGGGGGGAAGACGCGCGGCCCCTCCCCCTCGGGGACCGACTGCGCACAGAGGCCTCTGGCTTCCCACCTTTCCTACTGACCTCCAGGCTGGTCCCCCCTGGCTCCTCCCGCCCCCTCCCGCCCCGCCTCCCCCGGCGGCAAGCCCGGGCTCTCTCTCACCGCTGGCCAGTCCGCACAGCACCAGCTTGAAGGGCGTGAGCACGAAACACAGGTGATAGGCTCGCGGTACAGTCTTCATGCAGCTGTCCTTGGCGCCGTCGAAGACCCGCGCGCACTTCACGTAAGGGTTGCCCAGCTCGGCGTTGCACACGTCCCCGATGTGAAGGAGCCAGTACCACACGTTCCGCAGTGCCCTGGCTGGGGACGGCTGCGGGGCTGGCACGCGGCTGGCGGGAGCCGGGGGGGGGGGGGGGGCGGCTGCAGCGTCCCCCCAGGGGGCCGGGGGGCTCCGGGACAGCCCCCGGAGCAGGAGACGCCTGTGGTCGGGGGCCCGGCTGTGCTGTACCCACTGGGGACCAGTCAGGGAGGGGCCCGAAAGGCCCCGGGCGGGGGCAGGGGGGAAGAGACAGGGTGCGTTTTGACCCCCGCCCCCCAAACAGACACGCGAATGTGCTGACCTACGTGCTTCACGCCGTCCATGATCGACCGAAAGAACTTGCGAACCCGGTCAGCCACCTCTTTGGCCTTCTGGGCAATGGCCTTAATCTTGTTCAGGGCACCTGAGAGGCAGGGGCAGGGGCACTGTGGGGCGGCCCTCACCACCGGCCCCCGGTAGGGAGCGGGCGGGAGGCGGGTCTGGGAATCCGGGTGGAGTCGCCCAGTGAGTGAGGTCAGGGGTCTAACTGGGCGCCCCGAAGTCAGGGCCCCAGCGGAGAGGAGCGGAGCCAGAGACACAAGACGAGGGGCCGCGGGGGGCCTTACTGACGAGGGGCCGCTTGGCCCGTTCCAGCGCTTCGGCGGTCTGGTTCAGGGCCAGCTCTGCCCCGCAGGCCACGGCCTTGCTGGCCTGAGTGAAGTTGTGCAGGGTGTTGGCACAAGGCCCTTGCAGCACCAGCCCAAAGGCAGCCACCATCAACAGGGCCCGGCCCTGCTCTGGGGGAGACGGCTCCATCAGAAACAGGACTCCAGCCTTGCAGGCGGCAGCATCTGCAAGCCTCTCAAGGAAGCCTCCAGAATATTTCCCTCGAGCCTCCCCCTCCCCCAGGATCCCTCCTGCCCCTTCCCCCGGGGGCCTCGCTCACTGGAGAAGGCCTGGGGCAGCAGCAGGAGGACGGTGACCCGGACCTGGCGGGAGAAGCCCATGCCCAGGCCGAGGAAGGCGGCCAGAGTGAGGGTGCCCACGAGGCAGGCCCAGGGGCTGTGTTCTTCCACCAGCAGCTCCAGGAGCCCATAGGCCGTGGCCAAGGACAAGCCCAGGGCGAAACCCCCCACGCTGCGGACCACGGCCCGCGACATGCTCGGCTCCTCGGCCCCCACGGGGGCCATGGCCGTCGGGTCCAAACGTGTGCCTGTTTCCAGGAGACGCCCACGGGGTTCTGGGGCTCTTCGGGGCTCCCGGAATCCCTCCCCACATTCTAAGGTTCCGAGGCTTGTACCACACCTGTGCTGGAGGGCCTTACCCAGCTGCAGGGCTGGGGAGGAGGAGGGAGGTCTCGGATCTCCTGTCCCAAGTCTCAGAGCAGAGGGGCGAGGGACACAGGCCAGACAGGCTGTGGGCGCGGCAGAGGGGCCGGAGCGGAGGGGCCAGAGCGGGGGACACCTGTGGGACGAGAGCGGGTGCAGACTCATGGTCATCGCACCTCATCGGGATGGGGCCACAGGGCAGAGGAAGCTCCCCCACACCAGTGAGTCAGTCCCAGAGACCCTGCCCTTCCCCAGGGCCTCCCAGCCCCCAGGCATCCGTCCAGGGTCTCCCGCCCCCCCCCCGCCCCCACCGTGGGTCCCCCAGCGTCCACCCCTCTCACCCAGCGGCCCCCCCCTCCAGCCATGCCCTCTCCTCTTCTCTCCCTCACCTCTGCCCTGCTTCCTCAGGGCCCCCCCGCCTCCTCCAGGAGGCCCCAGGTTCCTGCAGGTCCCCCAGCCTGTCCCCCCGCAGGCCCCTAACCCTGATGAAGCGCGTCCTAGCCAGAAGAGTGGGCTCTTGGCCCTGCTGGGCTAACGTACTTGACCCCGCAGCCGTGCAGAGGCTCCTGAACTGGGGGCTGCCGGCCCCCTGTGGCCGTTTCCTGCGGCGCCAGCCCGGAGAGTTTCCGGTCACTGCTTTCCTGCTGGGGGCAGGCACTGGAGGGCTCCTGGCCATGGGTGAGTGTGGGGCCCCCCGGGGCAGGGGTGGGACCCATCTTCTGACCTTCGACTTGACCCATGCACTCGTAGGTCTCTTTCAGCTCCTGGTGAACCCCATGAACATCTATGAGGATCAGAAGGTGGTGACATTGTACAGCCTGGTGGGTTAGTGCTGGCTGAGGACAGGGAGGCTTTGGAGGCTGGGGGGACAGGCCTGGAGAGTCCTAGGAGGGAGTCCCGTCTTGTTTCTTCTGTCCCCAAGTGTCCCTGTGGCCCCAGCCCCCTCCCGGGCTTTGCAGGGAGATCAGGGAGAAGAGGAGGACCCAGTCTTGTCGTCTAGGGGCCCTTCCCAACCGGAAAGGACTCCGTGTTACATGATGCAGTTCACACCCATCTCTTCTGACCTCTCTGGCCTTGTTTCCTGCCCCTCCGTTCGTTCGTTCGTTCGTTCAGTCAGCACTCACTGAGTCCCCACGAAGCTTCAGCAGTGAACAAGGTCCGCGAGCCTCGGGTGAGGACAGTTAGGCAGTAAAGGAACACTGAGTGAGAGCATTTCTGATGGTGACAAGGGCGTGAAGAGAGGAAGCTGGGGGTTTGGGAGGAAAGCGGCTGGGGCGGCGCCGGCCTGAGTAGTCAGGGAAGGCTTCTCGGAGGCGACACTGCCGTGGGGGGGCTCATGTCGAGAGGGGCCAGGCTGCAGGAACAGAAAACCCACCTGCAAGTGCTTTAACCACAGAGAAAGTTGGTTATCTCAGGTAACAACAGGTTTCCAGGTCGAGTGGTGTTTGGAGTCTGGATAATTCAGCAGCTGGGTCAGCCCCCCAAGGACCCAGGTTCCTCTTGCCTGGTTTCTCCGCCATCTTTGTTTTTAATTCTATTGTTTATTTTTTAATTTACCTCCAAGTTAGTTAGCATATGGTGCTACAGTGATTTCAGGAGTAGATTCCTTAGTGCCCCTCCCCCATTTAGCCCATCCTCCCTCCCACAACCCCTCCAGCAACCCTCAGTTTGTTCTCCGTATTTATGAGTCTCTTCTGTTTTGTCCCCCTCCCTGTTTTTATATTATTTTTGTTTCCCTTCCCTTATGTTCCTCTGTTTTGGCTCTTCAAGTCCTCATAGAAGTAAAGTCATATAATATTTATCTTTCTCTGGCTAATTTCACTTAGCTAATTTCACTAATACCCTCCAGTTCCATCCACGTAGCTGCAAATGGCAAGATTTCATTCTTTTTGATTGCCGAGTAATACTCCATTGTGTGTGTGTGTGTGTGTGTGTGTGTGTGTATCACATCTTCTTTATCCACTCATCCATTGAGGGACATCTGGGCTCTTTCCGTCCTTCGGCTGTTGTCGACAGCGCTGCTGTAAACGTGGGGGTGCGTGTGTCCCTTCGAAACAGCCCACCTGTATCCCGTGGAGAAACGCCTAGCAGGGCAATTGCTGGGTCGTAGGGTAGTTCTATTTTTAGTTTTTTTTTTGAGGAACCTCCATCCTGTTTTCCAGAGCGGCTGCACCAGCTTGCATTCCCACCAACGATGCAAAAGACGTCCTCTTTCTCCGCATCCTCACCAACACCTGTTGTTGCCTGAGTTGTTCAAGTTAGCCATTCTGACAGGGGTGAGGTGGCATCTCAGAGTGGTTTTGATCTGTATTTCCCAGGCGATGAGTGATGTTGAGCATTTTTGCATGTGTCTCCGCCATCTTGGGCCTGGCGACCATTCCGCCTCGGGTTATGAATGGGCCGCGGCAGATCCAGGCATCTCGTCTTTATACGACAGTGTCACAAGACCAGAACATTCCTTCTTCGTGTCTCCCGTAAGGAGGAGGAAGACATTCCTGGACCCCCAGCCGGCCTCCCCGCACGGTTCTCTGACCAGAGCCACCTGACCTGTGTGGGGCCAGAGGGAGCGGCTCCTTCTCTGACCACAGCCCCCACTGATGGCCTTTCCCAAGGACCCTTGCTTGCTGCTTGTTCTCGTTTACAAGACCTGCTCACATCATTGTGACTGTTTCCAGGGTTTGAAAGTGTCCGAGCCGGTCTACACCAAAGGTCCCCTTGCTGCATTCTCCAGCCTCTTCCCCGCTTGCACCCCTGCCCCGCCCCCTGCCCCCCTCACCCCTTGTCCCCAACCCCCAGTCCCCTGCCCCCCCACCTCCCACCCCCAGTCCCCTGCCCCCAAACCCCTGTCCCCAGCCTCCTGTCCCCTGCCCCATGTCCCGTGCCCCCTGTCCCCCTTGCCCCCGATCCCCTGCCCCCATCCCCCTGCCCCCCACCTCCCACCCCCAGTCCCCTGCCCCCAAACCCCTGTCCCCAGCCTCCTGTCCCCTGCCCCATGTCCCGTGCCCCCTGTCCCCCTTGCCCCCCCGACCCCCTGCCCCCATCCCCCTGCCCCCCACCTCCCACCCCCAGTCCCCTGCCCCCTGACCTCGCTGCCCCCAACCCCCAGTCCCCTGCCCCATGTCCCGTGTCCCCTGTCCCCCCCACCTCTCCGCCCCCTGCCCCTTGCCCCCTCACCCCCTGTCTCCCACCCCAACCCCCAGCTCCCTGTCCTCAATCCCCAGTCCCCTGTTCCCTGTCTCCTTCACCTCCCTGCCCCCAACCTCCAGTCCCCTCCCCCTCCCTCCCCAACCCCTTCCCCAGCCCTCCCCCCACCCCCTGCCCACCCCCTGCGGGATGGGGGTCCCACGGTGGAGGGGGGGCCTGCCTTGTATTTGTTTCCCCACCTCCTTCCTCTTCTGCTTCTTCTGATGTCAGAAGGGATTTGAGGGAAAGGGCCTCAAGCTCGCCGTCCTCAGTGCTGTGCGGGGCCCTCTGCCCTGGCTGGCAGGCTGTCCCACTTCAGGGGCCTTTCAGGGCATCTCTGGAGGCTCCGTGTGGACCTGGGAGGTCCCGTGTTCCTGCTCAGAGCAGTTCTGTTTGGCCGACGCCTGCAGCTCCTGCCCCCCGGCCTCTTCTGTGCCGGTCCCTTGGGTCTCTCTGCCCCCGAAAATGCCCCCTTGTCCCAGAGAAAATGCACACGTCCTTGCCCTGCCTCGATGACAACCAAGCGTGGCTCCCAAGTCGTGGTCCCCCACGTCCCCCGGAGGGAGGCCTGCCGGCACTGCGGTCACCTCTCCTCCCCCTCTGTGCTCCAGGTGCTGGGGTTCAGCGGAGGCCGCCTCCCTCTGCCCCATCTCTGCAGGGGCCCCGTGGGGTCTCTCACTTGGCACAGATGGAGCGCCTCTCCCCTCCCCTTCCAGAAAATTCTGGTTTCTGGTCTTGTCTTTGTATATTCTGGTTGGTAGAGGGCCAGAGACCAGTTTTTCCCTTGTGGACACCCAGGGAGGACACCCGCAGCCCGTGGGGCTCTCTTTGGAATGCAGGGCAGCGACTTGTCAACAACCATCGTCAGTTTGAGTCTTTGTCCAGAGGCCAAGACCACAGAACAAACCCCTTCCCGTGTCCCGTTGTACCACGACGGGGCTACACAGATCCACATTCACCCCCGGGGGCTGTTGCCCTTGAACCGAACTCAGGTTGCGTGAGGAGGAACGTGGCAAGGGGCGCGACTCGCTGCTCGGGGCACACCTGTGCGACTGGGGGAGCCGGCCCGGTGGGGAGGGGGGAGCAGGGCCCTGGCGGGGTGGGGGGGCAGGTTCCATGGCTCAGAGGCGGTGCCGCCTGGCGGATTCTGGGACCAGCAACAGGCCTGTGTGGGTCAGTGAAGTGGGTGAAGGTCCGAAGCTAGGGGGGGCCAGGTCAGAGAGTCCACAGGCCGCGTTACGGGCGCTTGGGTCGGATCCCAAGCATGGGAGAAAGCCAGCGGGTGGTTTGAGGCAGAGAAGGAACACGATCAGGTTTGTGTTGACAAGGTCACTCTGGCTGCCTCGTGAGCACTGGGGGACAGGCTGGTGAGAGAGGGGGACGTCGGGACCGGTTGGCCCCAGCCAGAGGCAAGGGGGTCCCTACGAGGGCGGGGGACACAGGGGGAAGTGTAGGGACTTAGGATTCGCTTTGGCGTCAGGGGCAAACACTATTTCACAGGAAGCTTCTAGGTCCCCCGACCAGCTCACGCTGTTCCTTTAGCCTGGAATGCTGTCCTGCCCCCTGACGACACTTACTCACCTTCAGCCCCAGCTGACACATCATCTGCTCTGCCCGGCCCTCCCAGCCCCACCCTCCTCCCCACAGAAACCCCGCTCCCTCAGCTCCCGCGACGCCTCCCGCGCACTGAGCGCTCGAGGGTAGTCATCTGTCCACCCGGCCGTCTGTCTCCCTGCATGACGAGCTCCGAGGAGCTCACTGTCTCCTTGCAGAGACCATAGGGAGACACTCGGAAGCGCGAACACAGACCGGCAGGGCCGTGACTCAGGGCTAAAATTAGGGGCGGAGGTGGTGAGTGCGGTAGGGCTCAGGGCACGGGGAGTCCTGGGGTGGCTGTGAGGACCGGGGACTGTTGCCAGAATTGTTCTCTTGCTTTCCCCGCTCCCTCAGCACGTAGGGCCTGTGGGAGTCCAGCCTGGAAATGACAAGTGCTCGCCCCCTTCCCAAACACAAACACACCCTCCTGCACACAGTCAGTCAGTGACCATGGCTTCTCAACCTCCCGCGTCTCTCCAAGCCCTTCCAGAGCCCGCCGCAGCTAAGCTCTGTACAAGGCTGTTGAATGAATGAATGAATGAATGAATGAGTGGCCTCGAAGGCCTATTAGAGTCCGTGTAAATGGGGGCAAAGGCAGTACGGTGATGGTTCTAGAAAGAAGCTGGGGGGGGGGGGCGGTGCTCCGGTAAGCCTGGTGGTGGGCCAGGGGGCATCTTCACTCTGCCTCACCACCTGCCGCTCTCTCCTGACAGGCTTGGGGGCCGTGGGCTGGGGGACCTCCCCTCACATCCGCTGTGCCAGCCTCCTGCTGGTACCCAAGATGCTGGGCAAAGAGGGCAGGCTCTTTGTGCTGGGGTACGCCTTGGCTGCCATCTATGAGGGTGAGTGCGTGCCCCTGAGAGCGTCCCTCCACGTCTCCAGGCCTCCTTAGTTTACACAGGAAAAACAGTCCGGTGTTGATGAGATGACCTCTCACGGCTTCTGGGCCCCATCCCTGCACGGCTCCAGCAGGTGGCCCCCGTATGCCGAGCAGGAGCTGAGGGGACCTTCTGAAAGCGGCCTAGCTGCGGAGGGAGACCCCCTGTGGCGTCTTCCCCCAGGACCCGCGGCCAATCTGCGGCACAACCTCAACGAGGTGGTGGCCTCGCTGGGCTGCACAGTGGAGCTGCAGATCAACAACACGAGAGCGGCCTGGCGCGTCTCCACAGCCCCACTGCGAGCGGTGTTCAAGGGCCTGCTGGTCAGCACCCTGCGCGGCAGGGCCTGGGGCCCTCTCCCCAGGGGGCTCCCACACCTGCACTGGGAGCTGTGACCCCCAGACTGCTTCCCAGCCCGGCACCCCCGGCAGTTTTTGCAGGACTGTCCTCAAACATGGCAGGATGTGCCCTGGGCACTAAACGCCAGGAATGCCCTCGCCCCCAGTCATGGGACGTGCCCCCCCCCATCTCCAAACACCTGGGTGGGCGGGGCTCTGAGCAGCTGAACCTGAATGTCAGGAAACCGGTGGCCTTGCCCTGGAGGAGTCAGGAAGCCTCGGGGCCCAGGGAACTGCGGACCGGACGCTGGGGTTGCAGGGGTTGGAGGGTTGAGGAGTTGGGGAGACCGGCTGACCGCGGGGACGCTGGGGACGGGGACATTGAGATGGCAGAGTGGCCTGGGAGGTCAGTGTGAAGGGTGAAGTCCAAGGGCCTGGGGAGCCGGGAGGGGGCAGAGAGGAGGTGCCTGGTGGGACAGTGGAGCATAGGGTGAGGGGCTGTCTCAGGACTCCCCGAGGGCCCGAGGGCAGAGCCAGAACTTGGCGGGGGGGGGGGGGGGCAGGGGGGTCGGTGCGACCTCTCCTTCCTCACCCTCCAACCCCAGGGCAGCAAAGTTTCACTGAAAGCCGAGACGCAGAACCTCTCCAAGGCCTTCGAGGACCTGGATGCCCAGGTGAACAGCGAGATGGGCTACAGCCCCGAGGACGCCGAGAGCCCAGAGGGGACGGCCCGAGGCGTGGGGACCCACCGAGCCCCGCCTTCCGGGCGCCGTCTCTCCACACAGAAGATGTACGAGCTGAAAACCAAGCTGCGCTGTTCCTGTGAGGGGCGCGGGGGTGCGGGCGGGGGGCCGGGGCCGGGGCCGGGGGGCGAGGGGTGGGGGCCTCAGGCACCCTGGCCCCCTCCCACAGACGTGGTGGACCGGGCCATGCTCAGCTGCCGCCGCTGGTTCGACCGAAAGCACGAGCGGTGCGTGGAGCGCATCCGGGTCCCGCTGCTCAACCACCTGCTCTGCCTGCCCATGAAGTTCAAGTTCTTCTGCAGTATCGCCAGGGGTCAGCCAGGGGTCAGCCAGGGGTCAGCCAGGGGTCAGCAGAGTAGCAAGGGGAAGGGGACACCAGCGCCCAGCCCGCCCCCCCCCCACTGTGGCATTGCCAGGGGTCAGCACAGTGACGGGGGGGGGGGGGGGGGGGGAGGTGCAGCCCGGCCCCCTCCCCTGACTGGCGGTGTGACCCAGCTTATATGCATAGGAGGCTCCGAGTTTCTTGTCTCTTCATCTGAAAGGCAGGGGTAATAAGAGTACCTACCCCGTCAGGGGTTTCTGAGGGCTTGCGGGGCAACACACGGGAAGCTAGTAACAGGGCTGACACAGGAATTTTTTCTCATAAATGTTGGCTGTCATTATTCATGGTTGGCATGGTTATAAACAGGTAAGAAAACCGGGGGAGAAACGAGGCCTCGGTCCGGGAAGGGGGCTCGAGGAGAGGGGGGAGGGGAAAGACTCGGTGCGGTGCGGAGAGACAGGCAGGCTGCAGGGAGGGGCCGCAGCGGGGAGGCGGGGGGAGCGCGGCCCCTGACCGCCGCTGTCCTGGCTGTCCGGCTGGCAGCGATGGAAGTTTGGTGCCGCAGTCGCATCCCAGTGGAGGGCAACTTCGGGCAGACCTATGATTCCCTCAACCAGTCTGTCCGCGACCTGGACGGGGAATTTTCAGCCACTATTGACCTCAAGGTAGGAGGCGGGGCCTGGGGGCTGGGGGTGGGGGGAGCTAGGGAGGAGGGGGAGGACACAGGGCCCGAGCCCTGACGAGGCCCAGGAGGGAGGGAGAGGACAAGGGGACTGGTGTCTGTGCTGGGACGCCAGGTGCGAGAGGGGAGGGCCGCAGCTCCCAGCTGACGCAGGGGAGCAGGGCGGGGGTCGCGGGGGTGGGGGTGGGGGATGGCGAGCAGCAGGGGGGTCCTGGGAAGAGCTGCCCCCCCAGTGGGCGGCGGGGGGGGGGGGACGACACGGCGGCTGCATCCGGCCGCGTGCGCCCCTGCGCCCCCCAGGAAGAGAAGCAGGTGGCGGTGCTGGGCCTCAACACGAGCTGGGAGCACGTGAGCGCGGAGCTGCGGGACCTCGTCCGCCGCCAGGAGGCCCAGCTGGCGTGGACCCTGGGGCTGCTGCGTGTGCTGCTGTCCTGCACCTTCCTGCTCGTCCTGCACGCGTGAGCGCCGCGCCGGCTCGGGTGGGGCCCCCGCGGGCCCTCCGCGTCGCCTTTGGGTACAGCGGCAGCCGCTGATGACGCAGAGTCAGAGGAAACGCGGGCTTTTGGTCAGGGACACGTGGCCCGCGTTCCCACACCTTGAAAGGGAGGCGTCCTCATTTATCTGCCTCCTTCGGCCTTCATCCCAGCGCGGACCTTTTTACTTTTAGCTTTGACTTTTGATTTTTCTCTTGCCCTTCACGTTCCCCTTGGCTCCGACTTTGTCCATTTCTATCGTCCAATTCTGCTTTCATTTTCTCCCGCCTGCCGCGTTGGCAGCGACTTTCCCAACATTTGGACCAAAGTCCTCAACCCCACCCAGCCTGGCGTCCAGCTGGGCCGTCCTGGGCCTCACTCTGTTTCCCTGGCGACCTCTGGACCCTCTGTCTCCTATCACCGCCCCTCACATGCCCGAGACGGGCAGGGGCCGTCAGGGGCGGCCACAGGGACTCCTGCTCCATTGTCCCCCCCGGCTGTGGGGCAGCTGAGGGGCAGGGGTCCTGAGCGAGCCGAGGGCCCTGTGGGGAGACAGACATGAAGGAACCATCTTCCCGCCCTCAAGATGCTCACGGTCTAGGGGAGGCAAGAGAGGGAGGCACCCAAGAAGCATGGACCGTCCGAGGGCCGCACTCGGGACCGGCTTGGGGGCCCGGTGGGAGCTGAGTGCTGCCCCTGCCATAGCTGGTTCTTGGGCAAGGGTCCTGGCATCTGTGGGGTGCGGAGGGCAAGGCTGGGCTTGCGGCCTGGGCTGAAGTGGCCATGGCCGGAAGAGTCTGGAAAGCCCTGCGGGCCGGAGGCTGGGAGGCCAAGGTGGGTCAGAGGTTAGGGAGCCTGGCGGGGGAGTGGGGCGTGGCAGGAAGCTGGCCCGAGACGGAGGCAGGAAGAGGCGAGGGGCACCGGGTCCCGCGCCGGCCTGGGGAGGGAAGGAAGGAGGCACAGAGAGTCCGCTTCCAGGCTTTCAACCCGGTGAGGTCACCGGCTAAGGGGCAGCGGGGAGCGGGCGGGGCAGGTTCAGGCGCGCCGGGCAGCGCTCGGTCTCTCCACAAGGGGGCGCTCGCGGGCTGGCCTTGCATTTCTCCTCTTTGTCCCTTAGAGGCAGGAACAGGGTTTCCACGGGTCCCGAACCACGAGCACTGGACAGGGCTTACGTCATGTGACTCAGTTTCAAACACGCCTCCAATAACTTTTTGTCCTTAGTAAACTGAAACATTACGTGGGACTTTGGAGCATCCTCAGGGGAGAGGGAGCCTCGGGCACACGGAACACACTGCCTTACTCGAGGGTGTGGTGGGGAGAAGGGAAGTAGGTGGGAAGTGAGTTTTGCTTGAAGTGACCTCCGGGAGAGGTTCTGCCGAGATGAAAGCGGGAGTCCGTCACGATGGTGGGCGGTTCTGCAGCCTTGAGGGGCTTCACGCCCCGGTGCCTTTGCTCCCGCTGTTCCCGCTGCTTGAGATCCACCCTGCCGGATCCGCGGCCGGGAAGCCTCCCTTCCCGGCCACGTACACGACCCCCCTTGTCTTCTCGCTTGTGTGCCTGCCCGCCTGGCCCTGGGCTGCAGGCTGCCGGGCGGCAGGGCCTGTCTCCGCCTAGGACGTAAGCGGCGCTCGGCGCGTGCAGGGTGCCCCGTTGAATGAGCGAGCGTCCGGGAAGCCCGTGGTTGGGGGTGGGTGAGGACGACATGGACCCGTCCCCGTGCCCAGGTCCTTCTCCTACGTGGACAGCTACAACGGGGACATCCGCTTTGACAACATCTACATCAGCACCTACTTTTGCCAGATCGACGAACGCAGGAAGAAGTCGGTGAGTGGGCGCAGCCCTGACCCAGGGTGCCCTGCCGTGTGCGCCGTGTGGCCTCGCGCTCCAGGGGGGCGGAGGGCAGAAGGGGGAGGGCCCTGGTGTCCGTCACCGTGTGGACGTTGTGTCCAGGGCAAGCGGACTTTGCTGCCGCTCCGCAGAGCCGAGGAGAAAACCGTCATCTTCCCCTGCAGTCCCTTCATGCAGGCCTCGGAGATGAGAAACGTGGTGAGGGTGGCGTGGGGCGGCCCGTGGACCTGACCGCGGGCGCTGGCCGCGTGGGGCGGAGGGCAGGGGCACCTGGGAGGGCTCCAGGCCTGCTGCTCCTGTCCTCGGGCAGGTGAGGGAGCTCGCAGAGACCCTGCCCGTCCTGCTGCTGCTGCTGGTGCTGTGCGGCCTGGACTGGGCTCTCTACTCCGTCTTCAACACCATCCGCCATCACTCCTTCCTGCAGTACTCTTTCCGCAGTGAGCCCGCGCCCGGCCCCTGGGAAGTCCCCCGCCCCACCCCCGCAGCCACCCCACCTGACCTCGTCCAGTGTTGTCACCTCCTCCTGTGTCTCACCCCTCCCTGGCCATCTCAGGGTCAAATCTCAGCCCTGCAATCTGACGGAGGGGGCCTCAGCTCCCTTTACATCCGCGACAGGGAGGGGTTAGCGTTCAGTGAAGGGAGGAAAGTCCCGCGCTGCAGAGGATTTCTGTGCCTTGAACCCCACCCCCCCACATCCAGTCCCCATCCTGCCCCCTCCCCTAAACCGCAACCCTTTTCTGACCCCCCCATGGCCTCAGGCAGCCATAAATTGGAGGTGAAAGTCGGGGGGGACTCCATGCTGGCCCGGCTTCTTCGGAAAACCATTGGAGCCCTGAACACGTCCTCAGAGACCACGGTAGACTCCAGCAACATGCGTAAGCCACGCCGGAGGCCGGCTCGGGGGCGAGGGCGGGGGCCCTGGGCCTCCCCAAGGCAGAGAGGTGGCGAGATGGGAGAGGCATGCTGGGGTTGCAGGGATGAGGGCGGGAAACGGCAGGGGAGGCTTGGAGAGCCTGGGGTCAGAGGAGCATAGACGCTAGGGCCTTGGGGACAGAGGGTCCCAGCGGCCCCCAGAGAGCCCTGCCCACGATGGACACTTTCTCTCTGTCCGTGCCGTGCTGAGCAAATAGCCCCGTGACCCCGGTGGCTACGGTGTCCCAGGTGCAGCTTGCAGGGCGAGGGGCAGGCGGGAGGAGAGCAAGGCCACCAGAGACACGTCCCGGTGGGGTGACGGCCCGGCCCTGCCCCAGGCTGCCTGCCGCAGCCCGTGAGCCTGAACCCCAGGGCCTACGTGAGCGCCGCGCTCCCCGTGGGCCTGCTGCTGTGTCTGTGCCTTCTGCAAGCCTTCGGCTACCGGCTCCGGAGAGTCATCGCGGCCTTCTACTTCCCCAAGGTACGCCGCCCCCACCTCACAGGCCCGCATCCGGCCGACCGACCCCGCCATGAGGGGACGCGCTGTCACTACCCCTGACCACCCCCCCCCCCCGACCCCAGCGAGAGAAGAAGCGGGTCCTGTTCCTCTACAATGACCTGCTGAGGAAGAGGGCAGCCTTTACGAAGCTGAGAAGGGCTGCCATCGTGAGCCGGGCGCAGCGGCAGAGGGCCCCCGTAAGTCCAGGCTGCCCACCCCCCCCACACCGCCGCCTCCTGTGGTTCTGAGGACCCCGGGAGGGGCTTCTCCCGCCGCTCCGTCCAGCCCCGGGGGGCCGGCCTGCGGAGCTCAGCAAGTTCCCACGAGATGCACACCAGGGGCCCTGGACGTCCGGCTCCCGGGGGTCAGGGCCGAGTCTGCCTCTGTCCCCCCGCGTTCAGGCCAGCCTGAGACACTCAGTGGGCCATCAGGACGCAGGCAGAACAGAGGAATCAGATTTGATGCAGCCTGACTAGAAGAAAGCAAGGGGGCTTCCCAGGGATCAGGGGACCCGAGGCAAGCCACAGATGCTACTGCGAGGTCACAGACCAGAAGCTCGGGGCCTCTGCCGGAGGTGGGGAGGCAGGTGGGCTGGGGGTCAGGGAGGCATCATGAAGGGGCACGTGGCGGAAGGACAGAGCACACGGCCAGAAGAAGCAGGTTCCAGCCCACGCTTCCTCATCAAGCTGTGTGACCTTGGCCGTGGTCCTCAAGGGACCTCAGAGGGTGGACAGATCTGCAAGGCCTGCGCAGAGATCAGGGGCAGTGAGGTGTGGGGTGCTGGTGCCAGAGGGCCTGGGTTTGAATCCTGGTTCCTTCGTCACCATGGCAACGGGATCTGCCGTGTTTACTTAAAAGCTGTGCCTTGGCGTTTCCCTTCTGCAAGACGCAGTGAACCACTTCTCCATCTGGTTGTCCAAAGGGTTAGAGGAGCCTCGCTGTCATGGAGCAGGCGCCTAGCAACTCCCACGCACATGGTGTCGTCATGTGACCCTTCTCGGTACAGGACCCGTGTTGTTTAAAAAAAAAAAAAAGTAGCCATCCTTATTTCACCAGCCCTAACAGAGCTCTTGGAAGTGAGAGACCACATTTGCTGAAGTTTTCCTCTAGGGCCTAGGTCCCCCACCCCGTGACACACGGAGGCTGAATGAGCATCTGCTGAGACAGAGCGCACTGTGAATCCGTGACCTGGTCTGGAAGTAAACTGGACTCTCAGGGGCAGATAGAAGGGCATTCGTCCCAAGCTAGGGGAGCAGAACGTGCGAAGTCTCAGAGCCCGAGGGGAATGTCAAGGGCCAGGGCCGGTCTGGGGGGCCGGCCAGAGGACGCAAAGTTCAAGTGGGGGTAAGTTAGAGCAGAGGCTGGAAAGGGACCGGAGTGTGGAAGGCTCTGAAGGCCAAGGCCAGGAGTTCTGCCGCTGACATGCAGTTTCTTGAGCAAAGACTGAGCTGATAAGGTGGCCTCTAGAGAATTCCTGGTAATAGTGCGGAGAGAGGGGGGAGCCTTCTGAAGCAGGCTTGTAATCTGGAATCAGGGCAGCTGCGTGCAGCCAGGTCTGGCCGTTGACTATCTGTGCGCCTTTGGGAACTCACATAACCCTTACGAGAGTCCCCTTTCTGGCCTGTAAAGCGGAGAACACAGGGGTTAAGAGTCTTACGTGTCCGACTCACTTCTCAGCCCACCCCGAGAACAGATCAGGTGGTTCACAGGGAGGTACAGGTGATGGTTGTTGCTGCTCCCAGCTGGGGGAGTGGAAGCTGCACCCCCAGTCTCCATCACCGAGCGGGGGAGGGAAGCTCCCTAGGCCCATTTGCATGGCGACCTTGCCCTCCAGGCCCCGCTCCCCGCACCCCTTCTCTCCCCCCGGGCTCCCGGCAGCGCCACCACCTGGCCGACGTCCTGCACCGCCGCTGCCCGCTCCTGCGCCGCTGGCTGCGCCGGCGCTGCGTGGTGTGCCAGGCTCCCGAGACGCCCGAGGCCTACGTGTGCCCGACGCCGGACTGCGCGGCCGTGTACTGCCGCTCGTGCTGGGACGACATGCGGCGGCGGTGCCCGGCCTGCACCCCGCGCGAGGAACTCTCTTCCTCCGCCTACAGCGACAGCAACGACGACGCCACCTACGCCGAGTGACGGGGCGCCTGTCGCTGTCCCCCCTCCCCAACCCGCTCCTCCGCGTTTAATAAAAGCCCCTGTACTCCCGACGCCTGCGCTTCCCAGGGGTCTGAGCCGCCCACCGGATCCCCGCAGAACCGGGCCGCCGACGGGACGCGGGAGGGCAGCCAAGCTGCTGGGAAGGGGTCGGACCCCGGACCGGGTGGAGGCGCGCCGCCCAAGCCGGTCGGACCGGGCCTCGTTCGGCTCCCACCCCGCGCAGCAGCGGGAACGCGGCGGGGCCGGGCCGCGCGGGCCCCGCGGGAGTCGCGGGCGGGGGCGGGGCCCTCCGGGGGCGGAGCCGCGGCTCCCCCGGGGGCGGGGCCTGGCCCCGCGCCCCCGGGGCGGGGGCGGGACGGGGCGGGGCCTGGTGGCGGCGCGGCGCGGCGGGGTGCGCCAGGCAGACCCGGCGGCCGCGGTTCCTCGGCGCGCGGCCCAGCACCTGCTGCCCTCGCCCGGCCCCGGGCGCCGCTGCCATGCGGCTGGCGCTGCTCTGGGCCCTGGGGCTCCTGGGCGCAGGCAGCCCCCTGTCCTCCCGGACGCTCCCGGATCGAGGTGAGTGCCCGGCCCGCGGTGGGCGGGGGGACAGACTGGGAGAAGGCACGGGGAAGTCGGGAGGCACTGGGGGTCGGCCGGAGACCCGGGGAGACCCCTGGCCAGAGCGCGGCCCGCCCTGCTCCGATGTCCTGGGCGATGGAGGGGGATGCCGGTCCCCCTGCGCGGTCATCCTGTGCGCGGTCCCCGCGGACACTTCCAGGCTCCGGTGCCGGGCACCAAAGGGCCCGGCCCAGCGCCCCCTCAGGATGGTGGGAGACGGTCGCTGCTCCCCAGGACTGACGTCTTCGCCCCTCCGGGGCCTAGCCGACCATCCTGCCCGGTGCCAGGGCGCCGAGTGGGCACGGCCCGGAGGGTTTGGCGAAGAGGACTCTTCCTTATCCAGGGCCCGGGCGGTCACGGCGCCCCTCACCCCGTGTTGATGCCACCAAAAACCTGGCGGAGCTGGCGGGTGGGGACGCGGGAGGAGCGGGGGGGGGGGGGGGGCGGGCGGAGAGTCGGCCTGGAAAGAGGCTGACACCAACTCCTCCTAGGAACTTTCACTTCCCGCTGCGTCTCTGGCCAGGGGCTGGGATGGCAGGCGGGGGTGGGCTGTGCGGAGGAGACAGGGCCCTTGTGGGGACGGGGGGGGGGAATGTGGGGATGTTGGGAGCAGGGAGGAGCTGAGCTGTGGCGAGCGGGTGTGCCTGGCTGGGTCTGAGGGATGTTTAGGGAGGGGTGTTTGCACTGCGCACCCAGAGATGGGCGTTCCCGCAGCTCCGATGTGAGGAAAGGGGAGGGTGAGTGGGCACCGGGCCACAAGGCTTCGCCCAGGCCTGAGAGGGGGCGTTCCTGGGGGGGGGGGGTGATTGGGAGGGAGTGGGAAGGGGGCTCCCCGTGAGAGCCTGGGGGGACAGGGAGGGGGCCCCAGGCGGGGCAAGCTGAACTTTCCCTGGGGACGTGCAGGTGGGGTAGGGGTGAAAGTGAGGGGTGGAGAGAAGCCCCTCTCCTGGGGCTTGCTCCTTTAAGTCCCAGAATGCAGTGCAGGAGTCCTTCCAGCCGAGAAGGGCCCTGAGTGGCCACAGGCACCGGCTGTGCCCAGCGCCAGGGGCTGGCTCGCTCAGCACTCTCTTGGGGTGTCCTGGGGACCCTGCAGGTGGCCCTGTGGAGGAGCAGACAAGGCCAGAGAGGGCCCTGGGTGGACACTCGGAGCCCCAGATCTTTCAAGACAGCCCCACACTCGGCCTAGCGGAGATGCTCCAGGTGAGCCCCCCTGTCCCTTCAAGCACAGAACACAGTCCCTGCCGCCCCCATAACCAGCCCTCTCTGAGGAGCAGGTGAGTGGACCTCATGTGGCACGGCCACCCCAGGTCTGGCTGCCCCTCCGGCCACACCCCAGCACCTGGCTTCCCTTATCCCCTCTCCCCCAACACGCATCTGCCAGCCTCAGCCCCACCGGACCCCGTCCATCTCCTGGGGAGACCCTGAGGCCAGACTTGCCTTCGGGGTCTCATTCTGCGGGTTTTCTCAGTGGGGGAAGGTCAGGACCTCACCAGGCACCCCCCTCCCCAATTCCAACGCTGGGTCAGAGGAAGGGCTGGGGCGTGCGCCAGCTCTTCCATGATGCTTCCTCTCTGGGCAGGAAGCCGAGAAGGGGCGGCTCAGATACCTTCCTTGACCTCGCACACAGCCCCCCAGAACAATGCCCCAGGCCGGGCAGGGCTTCCTGGCCCCTCCCTCGGGACCCCCCCCCCCCAGTGACCTAATCGTTGGTACTCTCCTAAGGGTCTGAGGTTTTCTGGTTAGAGACTGATGGGAGTTTCAGGCGGGGCCAGGGAGGTGACATACCCTCTGGTGCCCGCAGACCAATCTGCCTGAGGCTCTGCGGATCAGATTGGAATTGGACGGTGAGAGTCAAACCCTGGAGCTGCTGCAGAATAGGTAACAATGACGGTGGTAACGACAATAACAGCACAAGTAACAACCGTACGTGACATTTACTAAGTGCTCGAACTCTCTTAATCCTTCTAACAACCTATAAAATAAATACTATGATGTTGCTGTTTTCATTTTACATATGGAGAAGTCAAGGCACAGAGAGGTTACATAACCTGCCCAAGGTCACACAGCTGGTGTGTGGTAAAACCCAGATTAGGACCCAGATAGCCTGGCAGAGTTTGTGGCCCGACCGCTCTGCTCTGCGGCCTCGGGGGGAACCCTGGCCCCCAGCCACCCCTTACCACCTCTGGACCTCAGGCTGTCGCCGTACCGCCCTGGGAGGCAACTGTCATTGCCCCCGTTTTTCTTCACTCCACAGGGAGCTAGTCCCAGGCCGCCCACACCTGATGTGGTACGAGCCCGACGGCACCCGTGTGGTCAGCGAGGGACACACTCTGGTGAGTCTAGTGTCCTGTCTCCGGCCCGAAGGCGGCGCCCGGGGCCAGATGGAGGGTGTCATCCCTACGGGATGTGGGGTGCACCTTCACCAGCCTTCACCGACAGGCTAGCTAGCCTCCTGGGCTCCAGCCCTGGCCTTTGGGGTAGCACTGACCTTTCTCTGCTGTAGGAGAGCTGCTGCTACCAGGGAGCGGTACGGGGCCACGTGGGCTCCTGGGCGTCGGTGTGCACCTGCTCAGGGCTCAGGTACAGAGGGCGCATCCCACCGGGGTGGAGAGAGCGAGGCGGTGTGAGGTGTGGAGCTGAGAGGTCTTCTGACTTCCTGCCTCCTCCCAGGGGTCTGGTGGTCCTGTCCCCCGAGAGAAGCTACACCTTGGAGCTGGGGCCCGGGGACCTGCGAGCCGCCCCCATCATCTCCCGGACCCGAGACCTCCTCCTGCCAGGCCGCACCTGTGGGTTGAGCTGGCACGAATCTGTGGCCACGCAGGCTCCCCGGGAGCGGCCCCGGGGACGGCGCCACAGCCACATGCGCAGTCGTCGGGTGAGGATGACAGCAAGAGGCCAGGCTTCTGTTGTCCCTGAGGGCCAGGCCCCGGACCCTCAGAGATCTTTGTTTCCAGTACCTTCTAAGGAGCTGTTGCCCTGGGTCGGGCCCTGTGTGAACATAATCTCCTCTCCTCCTCCCGAAACCCTGGGAGGTTCGGGCCGGCAATAGCTCCGTCTTTGTTAGAAAAGCAGCTCAGAGAGAGAGAGGCAGTGACTTGCCCAAAGCTGTTCAACCACTAAATGACATATGCGGGGTTTAGACGCAGGGACCTGACTCAGACTCTTCACGGGCCGTATGATCCCGTGTGCGGACAGTGCTTGGCTACAGACCACACAGTCACCAGGCATAAAGCAGTACGAGTCCAGCTCCCTCATTTATAAATTGGGGAGAATAAGCTACTTACTCTCTAGGGTTACTGTGGAGCTTAAACGAGTCTATATCCATCTATCTATCAAGTATCTATATGGTGCTTAAACTGCCTGAGGTAGGTAAATATACGACGGTGTTGGCTATTATTTTATTATTTACTTCTTAAAGTTTATTTATTGTGGTTTTTTTTAACGTTTATTTTTGAGAGAGAGACAGACCTTGAGTGGGGGGAGGAGCAGAGAGAGAGAGGGAGACGCAGAATCCGAAGCAGGCTCCAGGCTCTGAGCTGTCAGCACGGAGCCCGACGCGGGGCTTGAACCCCCGAACTGTGAGATCGTGACCTGAGCCGAAGTCGGACGCTTAACCGACTGAGCCACGCAGGTGCCCCCTATTTATTGTTTTGGTTGTTTTTAGTAACCTCTGTACCCAGTGTGGGGCTCAGACTCACGACCCCCGAGATCAAGAGTCGCGTGCCCATCCGACTGGGCCAGCCGGGCGCCCCTAGTGTTATTTTTTTTTTAATTCAGGAAAAGTACTGAGTTTGGAGCCAGAGAAGCAAGGCTCTACTCCCAGCTTCATGACCTACTTCTCGGTCCACCTTGGGCAAGTCCCTGGCCTCTCAGGCTCTCAGGGGTTCCTCTGTGAAACGGGCTCTCTGCTCTCCTCCGCTGGAGCACACAGGGTGGGAGCGGACAGGGCTCGGGCAGCCCCATGTGGCCCCGGCGTGAGGAGTGTGCCTGACACCCCTTCTTGTCCTCAGCGGAGGCGGGACGTGGCGGCAGAGACCAAGGTTATTGAGCTGGTGCTCGTAGCCGACCATTCTGAGGTGAGCTTGCAGGCGCTGCGTGTCCTGCCCCCCCCCCAACCCTCCCCTACACCGCCCGCCGTGTCCTGTCCCCCCCCCCCCCACCCCTGGCGCCGCGTCTGCTCCTTTTCATGGTCGTTTCCCTTGAGCCGCAGGCCCAGAGGTACCCGGACTTCCAGTACCTGCTGACCCGCATGCTGAAGGTGGCCTTTCTCCTGGACACTGTGAGTGCCGGGCCCAGCAGCAGCCGGACGGCCCTGTGGCCGCGGGGACCCCTCTCCTGAGCCCCCGTTCTCTTTCAGTTCTTCCGGCCCCTGAACGTCCGGGTGGCGCTGGTGGGCCTGGAGACCTGGAGCCAGCGTGACCTGGTGGAGATCAGCCGGGACCCCGGCCTCACGCTACACAACTTCCTGCGCTGG
This sequence comes from Lynx canadensis, assembly GCF_007474595.2. Taxonomy (NCBI): domain Eukaryota; kingdom Metazoa; phylum Chordata; class Mammalia; order Carnivora; family Felidae; genus Lynx; species Lynx canadensis. The sequence continues at coordinate 67,902,239 of NC_044319.2, read as the reverse complement.
CGGCGGGAAGACTTACTGCCTCGACTGCCCCACGACAGCGCCCAGCTCGTGACGTAAGACCCCAGGCTGCGCCCCAGCTCCCCGCCTGCGGCCCTGAAGCTCTGGGCTGACCTGTGGCCCTGCGATCCCACAGTGCCACCTCGTTCTCCGGGCCCGCGGTGGGCATGGCCGTTCAGAATTCCATCTGCTCTCCTGACTTCTCGGGGGGTGTGAACATGGTGAGCGATGCCGGGGCCCTCGCACGTCGCTTCCTCCACGTGCCCCGCCCCAACCCCACCGAGTTACCTACCCCAAAGCCGCGGATGTGGGGACGGGGGGGGGGGGGGGCGGCGGGTAGGACGTGGCCCCTGCTGTCACGGCACCGTTACGTGGGGGCTTCACCTGTGAGGGCACCTCGCGGGGGAGGAGGGGGTGGCTGAGGCCCACAGAACAGAGGCGAGTGCCCAGGGCCACACGTAAGGGACAGGAACAGAGCTGAGCGAGCTCTAAGCCTTCCCACCACCCAGGCCCAGGCTCTCCTCCTACTCCAGAAGCAGTGAAGGAGGGGGGCTGAGCGCCCAAGAGGTCAGATGAGGAGAGAACAAGAGAGTCAGGCTGGTGCTGGACCTGGGGTGTCCCCTCCCCAATGCCAGGACCACTCCACCAGCGTCCTGGGGGTTGCGTCCTCCATAGCTCACGAGCTGGGCCACAGCCTGGGCCTGGACCACGACTTGCCAGGGAACAGCTGCCCCTGCCCCGGCCCGGCCCCGGCCAAGAGCTGCATCATGGAGGCCTCCACAGAGTAAGTGGCCGCAGGACGCACAGCGGGCAGGGGCAGGGGCAGGGGGTGGCTGCAGCCCCAACCTCTCCCCCACCGTCCCCAGCTTCCTGCCAGGCCTCAACTTCAGCAACTGCAGCCGGCGGGCCCTGGAGGAGGCTCTCCTGGAGGGGATGGGCAGCTGCCTCTTCGAACGGCAGCCCGGCCTGCCCTCTATGGCCGCGGTCTGCGGAAATATGTTGGTGGAGCCGGGCGAGCAGTGTGACTGTGGCTTCCCGGACGTGAGCCCCTCGCCCGAAGCCCTGCCCCACTCACTCCTGTGCCCTGGCCCTGGCTCACTACCCCGCTCCGAGCCTCCAGAGCCCCTTCGTGGGCTCTCAAGGGCCGGCCCGCTCCTCTCCGCCCCTCCCCGCCGGCAGGGACACCACGCGGGTGGTTGGGCTCTGGCCTTTACTTGCCGCTGCGTCCTTCTGATGGCTGCCCTGGGCGGAGGGGAGGAGGTAGGCTCTCGGGCCCAGCCCGCCCTGACGCAGCCCCCCCCCGCCCCGTGCCCCCAGGAATGCACCGACCCCTGTTGCGATGACTTCACCTGCCAGCTGAGGCCTGGGGCGCAGTGCGCGTCCGGCGGGCTCTGTTGTCAGGATTGCCAGGTGGGCACAGACTGGACCGGCCGCCACAGCTCACCCGCCTGGGGCCACGGCGGGAAGGGTCCCTGTGACCCCCCCAGGGCCGGGCTGGACCTGCCCGGCACCCCTTCTGACCCTCCCCCACCCCCCTAGCTGCGCCCAGCCGGCTGGCAGTGCCGCCCCGCCAGAGGGGACTGTGACCTCGCGGAGTTCTGCTCGGGAGACAGCCCCCAGTGCCCTCCTGACGTCAGCCTGGGGGACGGCGAGCCGTGCGCGGGGGGCCAGGCTGTGTGCGTGCAGGGGCGCTGCGCTTCCTATGCCCAGCAGTGCCAGGCTCTCTGGGGACCCGGGGCCCAGCCCGCCGCACCGCGCTGCCTCCTTACTGCCAATACGAGAGGCGATGCCTTCGGGAGCTGTGGACGCGGCCCTGATGGCAGCTACGTGTCCTGTGCCCCTAAGTAAGTGACGAAACCTGGATCCTCCTCTGGGTTTGTGGGGGCCTCGGCCTGACCCTGCACCTCCTCCCTCACCTCAGAGACGCCATGTGCGGGCAGCTCCAGTGCCAGGGGGGTCGGGCCCGGCCGCTGCGGGGCTCAGCCCGGGATCTGCACTGGGAGATACTAGAGGCCAACGGGACCCAGCCGGAGCTGAACTGCAGCTGGGTCCACCTGGACCTGGGCAATGACGTGGCCCAGCCCCTCCTGACTCTGCCCGGCACAGCCTGTGGTCCTGACCTGGTGAGCAGTCCCAAGGGGGCAAGACCAGGAGGGGAGGGGTGTCTGGACCACGGCGAGCAGTGCCCGGGCCTCGCTGTCCACCGTGTAAAAGGCACAGACTCTGAGGGGGGGTTCAGATCCTCTCTTTGGCCCGAGCGAAGTCCTGTCCTCCCGTGGGCCTCGGTTTCTCCATCCGCCACTCAGCCGCGCTGGCCTCCCAGGGCCAGGGAAGCTTCGTGAGAACCTGATCTTTGTTCTTCCTCCCCCGGGCAGGTGTGCATTGACCGTCGATGTCAGCCCGTGGGTCTCCTGAGAGCGCAGGAATGTCGAAGCAAGTGCCATGGGCACGGGGTGAGCTGGCCTGGGGGAGACGGGGGGGTGGGGAGCAGGCAGCCCCCGGGGATGAGAACGGTGACAGGCTGGGAAACACACACACCTAGCCTCCGACCCCTGCTCTGCTGCTGCCTAGCTGTGTGACTTCAGGCAGATTATTAACCTCTCTGAGCTCAGCCTCCTCGACTATCCAGCGGGCGGAATAATAGTACCCAGTTCCTGGTGCGTGAGAGGACATGGGAGTTTCCGGTACGGTGCCCGGCATGGAGAAGGCACTCGCGGGGCTAGTTTGGTTTCACCTGGTCTGCCGTGGATAAACTGTCCCTCTCTCCATCCCATCACCCCGCACACCTCCCGGTTGTGCACTTAGGAGCTCCTGAAAAGCTGGGACAGGGGAACGGGCCCCTCGTTACTCAGCCTGTACCCCTAGGTCTGCGACAGCAAAGGACACTGCCGCTGCGAGGAGGGCTGGGCGCCGCCGGACTGCGCCAACCGCAGCAGAGGTGGGGGGGAGGGAGAGGGGAGAGGGGAGAGGGCACAGTGGCTTCCTTACCCCCCCCCCCGCCCTTTCCTGACCCCTTGGGGTTCTCTGATCACTTCCCCCTCCCCACCTGCCACCCCTTCCTGGGTGTAGGACCCTAGCCCCACCCACCTTCTCCCCACAGCAACCAGCTCCCTGACCACAGGGCTGCCCCTCAGCCTCCTGCTGTTGGTGGCCCTGATGCTCCTGGGCGCCAGCTACTGGCACCGTGCCCGCCTGCGCCAACGGCTCTGTCAGCTCAAAGGCCCCAGCTGCCAGTACAGGTACCAGGCTCCTTGCCGCCGCTCCCTCGACCGCCCTGCGGCACACGACGGTCGTGGGGTCCTGCCCCACCCCGTCTGCAGCGCCCCCCACCGGCTTCCGATCGCCAGCCCCTCGGACCACCCCCCCCCCCACACCTCCCTTCTCTGCACACGCCCCGTAACTCTTCACCTCACACGGAGACCCACGGAGGGCAGCCGGGGAGCCCCTGTGCTAAGTGGGGCCCTCGCTCCGGCTCATCACCCCCCCCCCCCCCCCCGCCTCCCCACTCTGACTGGGCTAAACCCTTGCTCTCCAAGGGGCTGTGTCCACCGCACTCAAGGGTCGCGTGCGGGTGGAGAGCGTGGTCTGAGGCTGGGCCCCCTGCCTCCTCCAGGGCAGCCCAGTCTGGTCCCCCAGAACGCCCAGGACCCCCGCAGAGGGTCCTGCTGATGCCAGGTGCCAAGGTGAGTCATGGATACCAGAGGAGAGAGGCCCCACCTTGTCCAAGCGTCCAGCTTGGGCCCTGGGGCGGGGGTACCGAAGGCCCTAGACTCAGAGAGAGTCTCACACTGCCCAAGAGTCGGCCAGAGGAGTCAGGGCCAGCCCTCCCCCACTCCCCTGGCTGCAGGCCCAGAAGCAGAGTCCAGCCTGCAGTGGGGAGGGGCAGTCACCTAGAGGAGGGTCCGCCGAGCTCTCTGAGCTGGCCAAGCTGGTGGCTTTGAGAGGTGGGTCTGCAGATGCTCCCAGAGGGGCCCCTGGAGGACGAGGGGGGTGGTGCTCAGAAGGGGCCCTGGGTGTGCCACACCCTGATGAGGCCCGGGACACCATGGGTAGGAGGGCTGGTGAGTGCCCCCTGAGCCCCCGGCAGGGGTGTGGGGGGTGGTCTGCATGCCAGCTCCACCACTCGTCACCCCCTCTGCACACAATTGGATAACAGCATGCACTGCGCCCACCGCCCCTGGGGCCCTGGCTGCCCCGCCCGCAGGCACTGACCCCTCTCTGCCCACATCTGTCTCTGTGCTCCCCTACCCCACCCCGCCCCCACCCTGCCTGTCTGCTCCTCCTGCTCTCTCAGCAGGCCAGTGCTCTTGGCTTCCCGGCTCCCCCTTCCAGGCCGCTGCCTCCTGACCCTGTGCCCAAGAGACTCCAGGTAAATCCAGGCCAGGCCCCGCCCTCGCCCAGGGCAGGTGGGAGGCTTGGTGCCCAGCTGCAGCTCTCACCCTGGTGCCCTGCCAGTGGCGCTCTTCATTAGGGGACCGGGGTGCCCCTCAGCCTTCAGACACTCTGAGCCCCAGAAGCAGCAAAGGGTGAGCCTCCTGCCTTGGTTTCTACCGCCATCTGGTGGTCAGTGGCAGGACTGCAGCTGGCCAGGGACACCACTCTGACCCGTGCCTTCCTCCCCTGAGGCTTCTGCTGGCAGGCACCCAAGCCCTGTGCGCACGTCCCCATTCTCTCCTGCCCCCTGGCTGACTTTGCATGTTGACCTGAACCCCTCAAGAGAACCACTGCATGCCTCTTGCCCCTGGCTGTGCTCTCACAGCACTGCCCCTCTCTCTGTCCAGGCTGAGCTGGCTGACCGACCCAATCCCCCCACCCGCCCTCTGCCCGCTGACCCGGTGGTGAGGCACCCTAAGGTAACAGTGTGGGGAGAGAAGGGCACAGCCTCTCCCCCACCCAGGGCTGTGGTGCTAATAGCCGTGGCAGTGGTGGCCATGGTGAGATGCCCCCTCTGTGCCTAAGGGCACATCTGCTGGTGCCCTTTACCGGTGACAGGTTTGTTCGGAGACAGAGGTGACCTCTGAAGCCGGCCCCACAAGCTGGTGTTCCCCAACAACCAGGTGGGCACCATGACATCCCCTCCCAAGCCAGCCTCCTGCCTTCTCTCCCACTCACAGGGGCCCGCCAAGCCCCCACCCCCGAGGAAGCCATTGCCTGCCAACCCCCAGAGCCGGCGCCCTTCGGGTGACCTGCCTGGCCCAGAAACTGGAATCCAACCCGTAGTGGTACCGTCCAGGTAGGCGAGCAGGGGCGCGGAGGATGGGTGGGAGGGGCGAATGGTCTGGGGAAAGGGCACCTCTGATCTCTGTGCTTGGCGTCTGCACCCCAGACCTGCACCGCCGCCCCCAGCAGCGTCCTCGCTCTACCTCTGACCTCTGCTGAGGTTTCCCGGCCTGCCACCCGGACCTAGGACTTCAAGAGGCCGACCAGTCCCTGGAGTCCCCCGTGATGACTGAGGGAGCCGGAGCCTGGACCCCGGACACTGCCACGGGCCGCTGAGCAGCACTCTAGGGACCCGCTCACGCCATGGAAGCTGGGGTTGGGGAGGGGCTGGGCGCTGGACTGGGCTGAGGGAGGTGCACACAGCCTGTCCCTGCTCTGGTGCAATAAACAGTGAGGTCTGGGCAGCGCGCCTCGGAGTTTGTCGGCTGTGGGAAGGCCGCGTCGCCCCTGCTGCGGTTCCAGGTCTGGCCGCCAGGAGGCGCTGCCACCCCGGACGAAGGCGGGCCGGGGAGGGCGAGAGTCCGAGGCCGGGGCGGCGCGTGTCCCCGGGATGCTCGCGGCTCGTTTCTGCCCGGCCTGGGAGGCCTGTGCGCACTGCAGTACCACGGGGAGTTGTAAAACCCCGTGCCACCCGCCAGTCGCCAAGTCCTCGCCCCCAGGTCTGCGCGGCCCCCACAGGCGGCTATCAACCAAGCGGCCAAGCCGTCCCCACCCCCTGACCAGTGGCTGGGAAAAGTGGATCTGGCTGGTGTTGTCAGAGCCCCGGAGCCGGGGCGGGGCGGGGCGGGGCGGCGGCTCCCACGATCCCAAGGCCGTGCACCTGCCTCCTCCCCCCCCCCCCCCCCCCCCCCCACCACCACCCCGCGCCCCACCTGAGGGCTTGGGAACAAAGGTGCATTGTATAGGGCGCAATCGGCCTCATTATTTCGTTTTCGGGAATGGGGCCGCGCGGGCCCCCAGCCCAGAACGAAGGTGTGGGGCGGAAGGGGGCAAGCGCCAAGCCCGAGATGGGCACGAGCTCACCACTAAGGCCCTGTAAGGGGGAATGGGGGCGGGCGAAATCCCAGAAGGCGATCCGTCCCTTCCGACACTCGCGCTGTCCCTGGACCGGCATTAAAAAATGGGCAACATTCTCAGGTAGAGGCGGACGGGCTTTGGAGACCCTCGCCGGCCTCTTGGGGCCAGAGGGCGCGTGCTCCTATTTCAGTCCCCCCAAATTGCAATAAGGCCTCCTACCCGGTACTAACTTAGACATGAAAGGCGCGACCTCCCTAAAACGGACTCCCAGCAGCGGACCACGTCGCCCCTCCCGCCCCCTCGCGACGCGGCGCAGCCGGGGTCGGAGCGGGGTGAACCCGGCGTGCGCCTCGGCGCGCAGGGGGTTAACAGGAGTTGGCTCTGAGCGGAGAGGCGGGGGTGCGCCCCCATTGGTGGAAAGTTACCCGGGGGCGTGGCCCGCGAGTCTCCGCACCCCCCCCCCAGCCCCGCACCGCCCCCCCCCCCCCCACCTCCACTTTGTACCTTTCTCGCCGCGGCAGCGAAGCGGGCCGGGACCGGCCGGACCAGACCAGAGCGGACCCCGGGGGCGATGCGGCTGCTGCCCCTGCTGCGGACTGTCCTCTGGGCCGCGCTCCTCAGCTCCCCGCTGCGAGGGGGCTCCGGCCTCCGCCACGCCGTCTACTGGAACTCCAGTAACCCCAGGTAGCCGGGCCGAACCCGGGCGGCGGCGGGCCGGGCCTGCGCGCTCCCGGGCCGGGCGCGCGCCCCACTCTCGCTCCGTGCGCGGCGCCGCCTGCGCCCGGCCGCGCGCCGGGGCTCCTTTGTTTGAGCCGGCGGGGGAGGGGGAGGGGAGGGGCGAGGCGCGCCCCGGGCTCCCCCCGCCCGCACGTGTTGGGGGGCGGGCGGAGGACCCCGGCTCCGCAGGCGGATGGTGGGACCTGGGAGAGCGGGGAGCTGGGGGGGGGCCTCGGCCCGCGCTCCGAGCCCCGCCCCCTCGCTTCTGGCCTCTCTCCGGCCGATTCCCCCGCCCTCCTGCCCGAGAGCCGGGGCGCGCGGTCTGGAGAGGGAGGGAGGGGGCTCTACTCTCGTGAAAGAGCGTGGTTGAAGCTCCTGCTTGCTGGGCCTCCCCTCCGGCGCTCGCCGTCTCCTGATCTCATTCGCTGTCTCTGCTTTCATCTCCGTCACTATCCGCCCTTCTAATTCTGTCCAGTCCCGGCCCAGCCCTTCCAGCTGAATCACCTTCGGGCGAGTCGGTTGACCTCTCCAACCTCAGTTATCTCGTCTGTAAAATGGGCTCATAACACCTGGTACCCTGGGAAATCGGGCTGGCTGGCTGAGGTCACGTGTGCAAACGAGGTGCAGGCTGTGCAGATAAAAATCATTATTTCTTTCTCCCAAGCCTTTGAACCTCGGTATTTTCGAGTGTTTTCATCTTCTTCCCCAGCTCTCCGTGCCTCTCTCTGCTTTCTCCATCTGTTTGCCTTTCTGATACTTGAGACAATCTGTGACTGTGCATTTGCTCACTCACCGACAGGCGTTACACAGTGTGCGGTGTGCCAGGGCGTGTGCTAGGATGCTGGCTGTAGGGAGATAAGACCTCAGCTCTGGCCTCTTCCAGCCCCAAGACCCCCAGGGAGGGCAGCCTCCCATAGGTCATTACAATAGGAGCACCACGTGATAACAGCTATTGTCCTCCAGTTCCGAATCCCCCTCTCTGTTCCAGACCAGTGCCTCTGAATCACTTGAAGAACTTGTTAGAAACTCAGGTTCCTAGCCCCGAACCCTGAGGTTTCTGGCTCATTCATTCAATCTACGAATACTTACTGAGTGTTTGGGCAGGACACTTTTCCAGGCACTAGGGATGATCTGCAACAAATCCAACCAGGGCCCCGCCCGTGTTCTAGTTGGTCTGAGCTGAGCCCAGGAATCTGCATTTCTAATTAGGGCTCCAGAGGCAGGTGGTCCTTAGACCACCCATTGAGGGGTAGCGAGAGGCCTTTCGGGAGTCAGGCTGGACTGTGTGTATGGCAGGGAAGGGGGAAGGGGGTGACAGCCCTTCCCGCCTGTCCTGGCTCCCAGAGGCAGCTCCCAAGAGGTGAAGGGAGTCCTGAGTAGGCCAAAGATTTATCTGGAAGGGCTTCTGCTCCACGTCCAACATTTCCTTGTCCTGGAAAAACAAAAAGGAGGTACCCCCACCCACTCCCTCTTTCTTTTTTGTCCCGTGGCGTCTTTCCGGTGTCGGACCGGGGTCCGCACAGCAGTCTTTCTCTCTCTGTTGCTGTTGATGCGGACGCTGATCCGGGCCTCCCTCTCCGAGGCCATGACTGTGCTGCGTACCCCTCCCTCCGTGCCCAGCTGTGCAGCAGCCCCAGACCTGGCATTTGTCAAGTACAGGGTGCTGTGCCAGACGCTCTGCTGGGCACTGGGGCCACAGAGCTGGGCGGCAGCTCCAACTTGAAAACGTAGGGCGTGGTGAGTGGCCTTCTCGTGTGGGAGCCTCGTGCTAGTGGGCACTGCGGTCCCTTCACCTCTCGAGACCTGTAGTGGTTACGTCCCCCATTATCTCGACTGTCTCTCTAGAGTTGTCAGGCTGGGAAGCGCAGACCCTCCCGAGCCGCTCCCTCTCCAGTGGGTGGGGGAGAGGCTGGCGGGGGCCATGGGGAGGGGTCTCTCCGGGGCCCTTACGCCCCGGGTGCCCTGTGCCCTGCCCCTCCAGCCCACACCTGCCTTATGCCTGCAGGCTGCTCGGAGGAGACGCGGTGGTGGAGCTGGTCCTCAACGACTACCTAGACATCTTCTGCCCGCATTATGATGGGCCAGGGCCCCCGGACGGCCCCGAGACGTTTGCTTTATACATGGTGGACCGGCAGGGCTATGAGGCCTGCCAGGCCCAGGGCCCGGGCGCCTTCAAGCGCTGGGAGTGCGCCCTCCCTTTCGCTCCCTTTGGTCCCGTTCGATTCTCAGAGAAGATTCAGCGCTTTACACCCTTCTCCCTTGGCTTCGAGTTCTTGCCTGGAGAAACCTACTACTACATCTGTGAGTGAGGAAGGCACACTGATGGTGTCTGGGGCCGGGGTTGGGGGGGGAGGGGGGCGGCGGGTGGAGGTGCGCAGGCGGCCTGAGTCTAAGACTGAGTGGCGGGTCGCGTAGGGTGAGTCTACCAAGAGGAGGAGAAAGCAGGAGGAGCCGGGGAAGGGGACGTGATGGGGGCACAGGGAGTCTGGCACCAGGATGTGGCCCAAAGGTAAGGGCAGGCTTTCCAGGGACCTGGGAGAAGACGATCGGAAGGGTCTGAAGCAGGGTCTGAGGCGTGCGGGCTAGCCTGTGCTAACGCCTTCCTCCCGATTTCCCACCACGCAGCGGTACCGGCCCCGGAGAGTTCTGGCCGCTGCTTGAAGCTCCAGGTGTCTGTCTGCTGCAAGGAGAGCAGTAAGTAGGTTGGGGCAGGGCGGGCAGCCCTTCTGGGCCCTTGGGAGTGAGGGGAGTAGTGGGGAGAGTCTGGGAACATCACACCCTGAGGGGCCCGGGTGGGGCCTTTTGCTCTGTGGGAGCTTTCACTGTACCCCTTTTTAAAATTTTTTAACGTCTATTTTTGAGAAAGTGTCAGCGGGGGAGGGGCAGAGGATGCGGAGCGGGCTCTGTGCTGACAGCCGCGAGCCTGCCGTGGGGCTCGAACTCACAAACAGTGAGATCGTGACCAGAGCCAGATCGGAACCCTCCAGGCGCCCCCAACTGTACCCCTTTATGCCAGGCCAAGGGACGGCATCTCCAGGGCAATACCCTTCAAGCCCTGGGCTGAACTGGGACGAGAGGGAACAGCCTAGGGGGAGGGCAGGGAGGAGGCTGCTGGCAGGGAGAGCCCATCAGTGCCACCCCCCTGCAGAGTCGGAGTCGGCCCATCCCGTCGGAAGCCCTGGAGAGAGCGGCACCTCTGGGTGGCAAGGGGGAGGGGCTCCCAGCCCTCTCTGTCTCTTGCTGCTGCTGCTCCCAATTTTGCGTCTCCTGCGAACCCTCTGAGCCCAGCGGACCCCTCCTGCCACCCCAGGAGCGACAGCCCTCCCAAGACTCCCCGGAGGAGGGCCCCCAGCGTCAAGCCAGCCAGACCGATGGAAGAGTGATGGGGGCGGTCGGAGGGTCCGAGGTGACCTTCCAGGGGCTGGCCCCTTATCACAGGCTGAAGAGTTGCTGCAGGGAGCTGCACACCGCCCTGCCCCCCCCCCGCCCCTCCCCCGCCCCCGGAGCCCAGGCAGGACAAACACAGGGTCTCCCTCCCTCCGCCACGTTGATGTTCTTTGCCCATCCCCCCAGAAGGACTGGGATTTTGGTGGGATGGAATCCTTGAGCCTGTTGGGGGCCAAGACCGAAGACCCTGGGACAGGTGGACTGCCAGACCAGGGCAAAGAAGAGGCTGAGGCCTGTGCCCGGCACCCTGGGGGCCACTTCCCTGGGGCAGCATCCCCCCCCCCCCCGACCCTGGCGGGGGGTGCCACTCGCTTGTCTTCTGTGAAGACAGACTTGCCATGAGGCTGGACATCATGCCAGTTTGTATTTTTATAAGTGTCTGGACCAAACCCTCAATAAACCACCCCCCTTTTTGTTGCTCTGCCCCACCCACCGCCCTCCGGCTCCTTCCCCGACACCGGGGCTCCCTGCGGCCTCTGCTCTCAGCTTGGCTCTGCCTGACCTCAGTGCCAGCTGTGCCCTGGCCATCCGCTCCAGGCCGAGGGCACCCCTCTGGGCGATGTGGGGTGGGTGCCAGCAGCAGCTGTAGAGCCCGGCGCCCCCTCCCACCTCCCTAGCTGGCTTCCTGTGCGGGGAGGGGGCAGCTGCTCCTGACAGCCCACCTGCTCCAGGCACTGCCCGAGCCCGGGGAGCACCAAGCAGGGTGTCGGGGCAGAAGCAAGGGCTGCCAGAAAGACCGCACCCGCGTTTCAGAGCGCCTGGGTCCTGCGAGCTGGGCATCCTTCCCCCTCCCCACGGGCAGTCTGGGCGGTACCAGGCCTAGAACTGCGAAGGTGGGGTCAGATCAAAGCCTCCTTCCCCAGCGGCTTCTTTGTTCTTCGCTTTTATAAGGAGGAGGGGGTGGGGCCGAGGAGGGAGGGCCCCCTCTGCTCTCAGCCCCACGCCATCTCTCCCACCTCTGGCAGGCCAGGCTATGATCCCCCCCCCCCCCCCCCCCCGCCCAAACCCGACCAGAGCCCTCTTTCTGGACGTGTCCCGGGTGCAGCCAGGGGAAGGGGCGCCCGGTCCCCCGCGGCCGTTCCGCGCCCGCCCCGGTGCCCCGCAGCCCCCGCTGGCACCGTGCCGGCCCGCGTGGCACCGAGCCAGCGATCGATAGGTGGATGGTGCGCCGATTAGCTCGCCCGGTTGCGGCAGCGAGAGCCGGCGTGTGAGCGCGCGGGGGGCGGGAGCGCGGGGGGGGGGCGAAGTCTGACCTCGCAAACCCCCCCCCCCCCCACACCCAGGTCGGACCCGGGTCCGCCTCGCTGATCGCCCTGCTCTGCCTACGGGGTGGGGGGCGGCACCGCGGGCTCCAGTCGGACCCCGTCCCCCCTTCGAGGCCCCTCGCAGATCCCCCCCCCCCCCGCGCGCGCCGTCTGCCGGTGCCGGCGCGCACCCGTGTGTCCGCGCCCGCAGCCCAGACCGCGAGGGGCTGGGGGAGGACCCACGGCCCGGTCTTCTGGTCCCGGGTTCGAGCTGCGTCTCCACTGTCACGGGGGCGGGGGGAAGGGGTGTCCGTGCGTCGCCCTGGAAACCGAGGGCACCGCCGTCCCCCTCCTCCTCACCCCCGAGACGCCGTAGCGGGGCGAGCGGGGGCGACCGCTCAATAGCCCCTGCCTGCCCCTTGAGGACCGTGGGGGTCTCGCCCCGCTGCCAGCGGCCCCGACGGGGAGAAGGCGGGTGCGGGTGGCAGGTGGCCGCCCGGCTCCCCACGGGCGCCTGTGCGGACGCCTCGGCAGGCGGCCGGGCGTTTGTGAGACGGCCCCTTCCCCACACCTGGCCCTGCGCGGACAGCCGGCCCGGCCCCGGGGCGTGCCCCCGACAGCAAGGGCCCGGTCGGCTCCGGCTCCCGGGGCGGAGACGGGCTGAAGGTGCGGGGCCGCCTTCCGGGTCTGGGCCCGACCCACGAGAAGGCCTCGAGGCGCGTTCCGGGGCGCGGCTCCAGGAGGCTGGGCAGGCCCGTGAGTTTTGGGGCGTCACCGATCTCCCCTGAACGCAGAGGCGCTAGACGGCCCAGGGTGGGGCCCTCGATTCGCTGGGCCCGCCCTGGTCGCTCCCGAGCAGTTGGGGGACTCTGGTCCTCTTTGCGTCACGAAGAATCGCCAGAGCCTGGGAGGGAGACTCTGCGACCCGGGGGCCTGCCCCACGCTTTCCGGGGGCGCAGAAGCGAAATCCCCAAGTTTTGGGCTGTGTGACCCCTCTCTTTTTTTCTTCTCTTTCAGTGATTCCTTCCTTCCTCTACTTGTTCATTCATTCACCAAATCGTGGGCTCCCAGCGCCCTTCTTCCGGCAGGCCACTGCAGCTGGGGGCGTCGGGGGATTCCCAGCGGTGACGCAGTAGGAGAAGGGCACCCTGGCTTCCAAGTAGCCAATTGAATCCTGGGGCCTGGGGCATGAGGTCATCAGCGGTGATGCCCATTGGTTCAGGCCTGGACGTGGGGAGGGGGTCCCCATAGCAACCGACGGTGCGTCCGACCGTAACCCCGGAGAGTGGTCTTTGCCGGAGCTCCAGAGGCAGCTTGGGTGGTGTTTGGGTTGGGGGCGGGGTGGCGGGGTGGAGCCCAGACACCCCCCCCCCCCCAGGTCCCGCAGCCCTGGCCCAACCAAGCTGCTGTCGTTCTGGAGATCTTTTTCTCACTCAAAGTAATGGTCAGTGCCCCTCGCCCCGGGCAGGCAGATTGGGGGCTGGGGGAGTACGGGCGACGGCGTTGGGGTCGCGGGTGCAGAGCCGCCGCCGCTCGGAATGCTAATTCCGAGAACCTCCTGTTCTGCATCTCGTCTGCACCTCATTTGCATTCTCTTCATTTAAGGTCAAATTGAGCAGACAGCCCCACATCCCAGCCCTGTCGTGCGTCTGTATCCCGACTTTATCCCTCAGCAGCTCCGTAATCTCTCTCTTTCTCCAGTTCCTCACCCCACCCCTCTCCCAGCCGGCGGTGTCCCCTCGGGTGCGAGGGGGCGCAGCCTAGCAAGAGCGGAAAGAGAAGTCCGCCTCTCCCCCTGGACGTCTGCTGACAGATGGGGAGGGCTGGTCCCTACCGCCTAGCGACTAAACTGACAAAGCAAATGGTGGGGGAGGTGCCCGGGGCTGGGCGGGGGTCTCGGGGCCAAGTCACCCACACGCCCAGCAGGGTGCTGGGACTAGGGCCGCCTGCTTGCAGCCAGGGGCGGGCCTGCCCACCTGTCTGGTGCCAGGACAGCTTCCTGCCTCCAATTAAACGCTAATGAGGTGTCATTAACCCTTAGCTTGCCTGCCAGCCCTCAGGTGGAGTTTAGATTCGTGGTCTCACCCCGAACCGAGGGGCGGAGAGGAGGCCCTTTGAGGAAGCCTGGAGGCAGTGGGGCCAGGGGGCGGGGGGAGGGCCAGAAGTCCGGGCCAGAGGCATGCGCAGCGGGCACTGCTTATGCTGTGTGCTGCTGGGGACTCCACACACGGCCGGCCCAGTGGCTGGGTGCATTTCTTCCCCGTGCATCGACTCGGCAATGACTTGCGAATCCCCTTCCCTACTCTACTAACTAAACACCAGGCTGCACGCTGCGTGCTGGGGGTAGGCACTTGCACAAGACGAGATCCCTTCCCTGAAGGATTCTTCAGATTACTCCGGAAGACACATTGTCCAACAAATAATTATAATGCCAACTGCAAATGCCACTACAGAGCCACGAATGAAGTGCTGCGGGAAAGTGGGCTCTCAGAGAAGACTTGGGCTTTGAAGGGCAAAGTTTAAGCGGGGAGGGGATGTGGAGAACCCAGTGTGCCTGTGTGTGTGTGTGTGTGTGTGTGTGGGTGGGTGGGTCCGAGTGGGTCCGTTCTCAGCCTGTGCCCTCCTGGGGCTCATGTTTGCGTCTGTACGTAGGTGTGAGAGTGTGTAAGTGTGCTGTCTGGACCTCTCTGTGTCTGGAATCCCTGCTCCTGAACACACACTGTGGTTTTATTACAGATCAATGTTTGCTGCGAAGCTCTCGTGCAGATTAGCCCGAACCTGCCCAGCCCAGGGGAGGGGAAGCAGGGAACCGACGTTGGCTCTTTGGGAAGGGGTGGGCAGACACCGTCTTCACACTTGGGGGCCCAGACGCTTGGCTCCCCAGTTGGCGGCGGGCTGGCCAAGGGAGGCCAAGGGCTGGGGCCCCGGCTATGGTGGGGTGTGCCCAAGCTGTAGTGCCCTCTGTCCCCAGCTCCCCAGGGGAGACACAGAGGCTGCAACCACCACTCCCCATGAGACCTCAGGCCCCCTCCCCCAACCTGTTCTGTCTGTGGAGGAGAGGCCAGCTCAGACCTGCCTGCTGGCTCTCTCCTGCAGGGAGCGGATGTTTTCCAGGGGACTCCAGAGGGCTGGGAATGCTGGAGCCTACCAGGAGGCCTGCTACCCCACCCTGCCCCTCTGAGGTGCTCTGCAGCCTGGGTTCCCCCCACCCACCCTGGGGCACCACTTTCCCAGCTCTTGCCCAGGCACAGCCATCCTCACCAGGGATGCCCCCGACCACCAGGCAGAAGGTGGGGGCTAGAGTTCGGACAATGAGGCCCGGGGTCGTGGGGCAGGGGGCACTGTGAGGCCGCTCAGAGACTCCACCCCAACTCTGTCTCCTTGCAGCCACCTGCTAGAAAGGTAATTTTGGTGGCAGGAAAGAGAATAGAGTCTGGATCTAGGGAAGGTTTTAGGGGTTAAGAGGCTTTGCGGCCTGAGAAGGTCAAGGACCCCTCCTTCTATACTGCCAAGGATGGGGACTTTCCATTTTTTGGCTGAAACCTCCCCTCCCCCGGATTCCATCTAATTGTTTCCTGCCCCCCCCCCCCCCGTCCAGTCCCCAAGCCCTGGGCCAGCTCTGCCACTGTGACAGCTTTGAGAGAAGCTTGGAGAGCAGGAGAACAAACGGAAAAGGGAGTCTGGGGCTAGTCTCTCATGGGCAGACCTCAGGAGAGAATGCCTTAATACGAATGGTGATGAGTGGTGAGGGGCACCCGGCTGCCTGTGTCAGTGGAGGTGGAGCCTATGACTCTTGATCTCTGGGTTATGAGTTCGAGCCCCATGTTGGATGTGCAGATTACTTAAAACATTTTAGGGGCACCTGGGTGGCTCAGTCGGTTGGGTGTCCAACTCTTGATTTTGGCTCAGGTCATGATCTCACGGTTCTTGACGTGGAGCCCCACGTCGGGCTCTGTGCTGACAGCACGGAGACCGCGTGGGATTCTCTCTCTCCCTCTCTCCCTGCCCCTCCTCCACTTGCTGGCACGCGCATGCTCTCTAATAAATACATAAACAAATTTAAAAATATTGAAAATAAAATATTCTTAAAAATAAATGAATACAAATGACAGCCATGAGGACCCCACGAGTCAAGCACCTCATAGGGCTTCAACACTGTGCTGAGTGCTTCCCAGACGTGGGTCCTAATTCCCATGAGAACCAGCTCCTTGAGAAAGGGCATTATTCTGCCTGCCTTACAGATGAAGACGCGGTCCCAGAGAAGTTAGGTAACTAGAGTCGCCACTGAGCTGTAGAACTGGAATTCAAACCCAAGCCCATCCTGTTTGTTTGGTTGTTTTTTAAAGCTTTGGTGGGGTGGGGGGTGCCTGGGTGGCTCAGTCAGTTGAGCATCCGACTTCGGTTCAGGTCATGACATCAGCTTGTGGGTTCGAGCCCCATGTCAGGCTCTCTGCCAACAGTGTGGATCCCGCTTGGGATTCTCTGCCACCCTCACTCCTCCCCCGCCGCCTCTCTTTCTCTGTCTCAAAAATAAATAAACATTAAAAAAACAAAACAAAACAAAACAAAGGTGTTATTTTTAAGCGATCTCTTCCCCCAACATGGGACTTGAGCCTCAAACACTGAGATCAAGAGTCAGGCTGCACTGAGGGAGCCAGCAGACGCCCTGTTCACTGCTAGGCCACGGCACCTCAGCTTTTCTCGAGGCACACTCGGGATTCACCCACACCCTCGTGTACCGCCCCAGAGCCTCCCCCCCCCCCACCATGCAGCTTGCCGGGTTCATTACAGGGGCCCGGGGTGCGGCTAGAGTCGGAGGTCATTACACCCCACCAGCCCTCCAAGCCCTGTACTCTCATGTCTCATGTCCCGGACCTCGCCGCAGCGCCCCCTGTTGCCGTGTCCCCTGCCCGCAGGCGTGCGTGGGGGCTCCGCGTCCGCGCAGGACATTGGGCACCGCGTAGCCAGGCGACACACATACTTGGAAAAGTAGGAAGGAAGGTACCTTCAGCGCCCTCCTCAGGGGCACCAGCTTCCCGTGTTAGGACCACGCCCGCAGCCCGCACTGGGCACACGCACGGGCCCTGGGCAAGGTGCGGAACCCGTGAATATTTCATGTCTGGAGCCGCCGGCTGCCTCCCCCGCGCACACGCGTGCCCAGTCCTCCCTCTCACAGGCTCCTTGTTTATTTGTTTAATGAATTATTTATCTATGCCCCCCCTTCCCTGCTGGTCTCCCCCTCCCCCAGCCCCTAGCCTCCATGATTTATTGAACACAGCTCAGCTCTGTGGTTGCCACCCTGCGTCCTGGGAGCCGCCTTGGGCCACACACCACCTGAGTACTCCCTCTGCCCCCGACCTGTTCTGCTCCCGGCTTCCCTGGTCCCAGGAGCGGGGGCAGGAGTGAGGCACCGCATTCAGAGAGCTCCCCGGGGCCTGAATCCAGTGTCCCTGGAGAGAACACGGGGGCCATAGGTGTACCAGCAAGACTCAGGGGCCCAGGGAGATTCAGGCTGAGCCTGGAGGTGAGGAGAAGGGGGGCTGAGGCCCTAGGGGGAGGACCAGCCCCGTGGAGGGAACCCCAGCCCCAGAGAGGTCCCTGCCCTACAGCCAAGTGCCCATCAGGGCCCAGGCCTTTGACACCAGTGTTTCAAGCTATAGCTTGTGACCCTTTGGGGTGGCGAAATCAAGAATAAATTTGAGGGGTCTCAACCAGGCCTTTATTTTCTTTAAAAAAGATTTAAAATTAGAACAGGAGACAAATACCAGAGTGCATCCTCTGCAGTAAGGCTAAGTATTGTCTCATGAAACGTACTGTTCCAGTTATATGTGAATGTGTGTGCGTGTGCTTGTGTGTGTGTGTGTGTGCTGTATTGTAAAATCTACATCTTACTGTGGGTCACCGTCAGGAAAGGTCTGAGTCACAGATATAAATGGAGGCCTAGAACCCACAGAAAGAGGCCTAGACTCAGATCCGGTGCCAGGCATGGGGACAGTGGCCCTGATCTTAGGCACAGAGGCCCAATCCCTAGAGAAGCCAAGACCCTGTGACCAGAGGCCGACGGGCAGGTCTCTGCAGCACTGCTGGAGGTCAAATCCCATGTCAAGACTGCCACACAGTTGTGCAGTTCGTGCATGGCACAAAGGAGTCACCCAAGAGTCTAGTAAAGGGTGACATCACCTTTTGACATGAAACTCCCTCCCCAAGATGGAGAAGCACACGGGGCCCCCTCCCATTTTTGCACAAAGACACTACTTGCAAAGAGATGTATCCTAAAGACTGGGCACATCTAAGTCCTGAAGGACTGCGTCCCCACAGAGGGTGCCTATCTTTTTTTTAAATTTTTTTTTAACATTTATTTATTTTCTGGAGCTAGAGACAGAGCACAAGTGGGGGAGGGGCAGAGAGAGAGAGAGGGAGACACAGAATCTGAAGCAGGCTCCAGGCTCTGAGCTGTCAGCACAGAGCCCGACGCGGGGCTTGAACTCACGGACCATGAGATCATGACCTGGACCGAAGTCGGATGCTTAACCGACCTAGCCACCCAGGTGCCCCTGAGGGTGCTTATTCTAAAACACACAAAGGGTGCCTGGGTGGCTCAGTCACCCAGGTGGCTCAGTTGAGCGTCCAACTCTCAGTTTCAGCTCAGGCCATGGTCTCACAATTCATGGGATCGAGCCCCACATCAGGCTCCACACTGACAAGCCTGCTTGGGATCTCTCTCCCCCTCTCTCTGCTCTTCTCCTGCTTGATGTCTCTCTCTTTCTCTCTCTCTCTCAGATAAATAAACTCAAAACACACACACGCACACATTCACACACAAGCTCAAATCAGCCAGCAGTTCATCTGGATAGAGATCTGGATACAGCATCAGATCGCACGGACAGAGGCCTAGGCCCTATAGACGGCGTCTCAGAACTTAAAAGCCTGATAGAGCTGCTTAAATTCTAGAGAAGGGGCTCCAGATTCTAACGAGAAGGAGCTCAGTCATTATTGGAGGATAGATGTGGGGGTACTAGTGTCTAAACAGGAATATTTGGGTCCTATGGGAAAGGGTCCAAGTCCGTAAGTGGGACCCAGATCCTACATAAAGCGATTTAAGGCTTCCAGAATGAAATCCAAACTCCTAGACCAAATCAGCAATCTCCCAGTCCATATGCATATGGCCCACCACTCCGCCCACTGTGGGCCCTACGGGGAACAGCCTCCCTTTGCGGAGCTGGGAGTTTGGGGGGGTGGGATCCCTGTGATCTGTGGCACCAGGAGCAGGCAGATTGGCATCCTTTGGGTGAAACAAATCTCCCTGGGGATGAAGAGTCTGGGGGGAGAGAGCTGTGTGCAAAGTCTCCCATTCCCACCCCAAGGGGCCTAATTTACTTCTGGCCCCTGAGAAAGGGAGGACATCTCCTGGGATGGAGGGGAGCTGAGACAGGGCAGGGCCTGCTCTTGCCTGGCACCAGCTGGGCATGGGGCCCATTCTGGGTGGCACTGCCCCCCCCCCAACTCAGCACCTGAGGCTGACTTGTGTCAGGATCCCTGTCCTGCCAAGGATAAGCAGACGAAGGGTGCTTGTGTGTCCTCGCTCAAGAAAGAAAGGAGGGGTGCCTGGGTGGCTCAGTCGGTTGAGCATCCGACTTCGGCTCAGGTCATGATCTCACAGCTTGTGGGTTCAAACCCTGCATCGGGCTCTGTGCTGACAGCTCAGAGCCTGGAACCTGCTTCGGATTCTGTGTCTCCCTCTCTCTCTGCCCCATCCCCACTCATGCGCGCTCTCTCTCTCTCTCTCTCTCTCTCTCTCTGTCTCAAGAAGGAAAGAGCATCATGCCTGTCTCCCTGGGCCCAGGAGTTGGCCAGGGATCTCAGAGCCTCATCTGAGACCTGGTTCTCCTGGTCACTCTCAGTCCGCGGTTCTCTGAAAGACAAGAGATGAGGGGTGGACACCCCCTCGGTCTGGATTCTAGACCTTTCCCTTCAACCCCTACTTCCTGGGCGAAGAAGGGAGAAGAGCACAGAGATCTGTGTGTGTGTCAGAGGGCGCATGTGGGTCTGGGTGTGAGTCACTGTGTGTTGCACACCGCAGGGGGTGTTCCTCTGTCTCTGTGCGTCTAAGTTCTCCGCCTCTGGGGGTCTGAATGTGTGTGCGTAATGTCTGTGCTCACCTGTCACCGCGAGGGCATGACCGCGGGGAGCACCAGAGCACGGGGTGCGCTGCCCTCTGCCCTCTCCCCACGAGCGTAGCAGCACAGTGACAAAGCCTAGGGACACCATGGGCTGCCCAGGGAGGAGCCCCTCTTGAGTTGTTTGCAGGCGTCCCGGGAAAGTCTGCTTTGCTCCAGCTGACCCTCCGCGGGCCCCCGACGGCCAAGGCCCCTCCAGCACGCCGGGTGCTGACCTTCTCAGGGGCTGGCCCCTCCACCCCACTCCAGGAAAAACCGAGCCTCGTGCTCAGCCAGGGGCTTCAGTCCTAGGTGCCAACTGAGGGCTTCTCCACCACCCTCTGGAGCCCCCCCCCCCCGCCTCCTCGTTCACATGGGAAGAGGGTCATGGAGGGGGCAGACAGCCAGACTGTTGAGAAAGGAGGGGGTCTGGCTCCACTTAGGAACTGGCCCTGGACCCCCGGCTTCTTTTCAAATCCCCTCCACCCCATCCCAGGGATGAATGTGCTCACGCGAGATCGAGATCCCTGTCCGGGCCTCCCTAATCCTTCTCCAGGGAACTCGAGACCGGCAGGGAGAGACGAGGCGCGCGCCGCTGCCGCCCGAGGGGGCCAGCGCGGTCCCCCACCGCTCCAGCGCCGCGCGCTCGGCGCCCGAGCGGGGCGGGGCCAGGCGGGAGCGCGCCCGGGGCGGGGCTTCGGGGGCGCGCCCGGAGGGCGGAGGGAAGGGCTGGGGGCGTGGCCTACGGCTCGGGGGCCGGCGGCGGCGGCGGCGGCGGCGGCGGCGGCGGCGGCGGCGGGGAGCTGGGAGGCGAGAAGCCGGGAGCGCGGGGCTCAGTCGGGGGGCGGCGGCGGCGGCGGCTCCGGGGATGGCGGCGCCGCTGCTGCTGCTGCTGCTGCTCGTGCCCGTGCCGCTGCTGCCGCTGCTGGCCCAGGGGCCCGGGGGGGCGCTGGGGAACCGGCATGCGGTGTACTGGAACAGCTCCAACCAGCAGTGAGTCGGGGGCCCGGGGAGCCCGCGCGTCCCGCGGCGGCGAGAGGGGGAGTCCTGAGGGCACCTGCGGTGGGGGTCCTGGGAGACACGGCTGGGGGCTGGGGGCGAGGGACCGGGGCACACAGTCTGTGGGCGTCCGCGAAACTCGGGGAGGGGGGGGTGTCTGAAAGAGGCTGTTGAGGTTTGGGAAGGAGGACTTGGGCCGTGCGGACGCCGCACCCCACCTTGCCTTCTCTCGGCGCCCGCCGCTGGGATAGCGCGCCCCCATCCCACCGCCCCCCCATCTTCGCCCCCTTGGGCCGTGCTGGGCCGTCGCACTTGGGGGGGCGGCGATGACCTGTTTTCACGGTGAGGCTTTCGAGGGCTTGGGTCTAGGACTCTTGCTTTTGAAAAGTGGGGTCCAGAGCTGAGGCAGGGAGTCCGGCCGAGCACCGCCCCAGAACCAAGGCGAACCGGTTGCCCTGATTGTGGGGAAAAGCCCGGCTGGGGTGAGCGGGGGCTGGGTCGCCGAGGCGGGGGTCCTGGAGGTGCTGCTGGGTGACGACGGAAACGTGGGGTACCGGTGAAAGGGAGAGAGGCAGGCAGATGTCGGCGTGTCACACGCGCGCGCACACACACGCCCGGCCTGGGGACGGCGTGTGGCTCGAGTGTGAGCGGGCGTGCGCGGCTGTCAGTGTGCGTGTGTGTCTGAGTGTGTGATTTGTGTGTCTGCGTCGGCGATCGTCTGGGGGTGGGAGGGGGGCGGCGGGGCGGGGAGGGGGCTGCGGCCGCCGTCCGCGTGGCCGGCCGCGTCTGGGCCGGGGTGGCCGCCGGCGCCGCCGCGGTCTGGGCGGGTGTCAGGGCGGCCGGGTGGTTTCCCCGGGTGTGTGGCGCGGCGGCCGGGTCCTCAGTCTGCTCAGTCCTCGCTGCCCTTGTCCTCTCCTCCCGGCCGTGCCTCCGTGCGTATCACCCCGGCCGCCTCCGTGTGTGTCTGTGTGTCGGGGGCATCCCTGGGGAGGCGGGGGGGGGGGTCACTGTCACTCCTGGCCGGGCGGCGGCGGCACTGCCTCTGGCTCCCCACCCTGGGGGACGACCCGGGAGCAAACGGCGAAGCCCCAGGGGAGGGGACCGGGAGGGCCGGGCGGCCGCGACCCCCAACCTCCCGGGGGAGGGGCTGCCGCTCGCCGCTCCGCTCTTTGTTGTTTGGGGCTCCGCGCCTCCCCCTCTCTCCCTCCTCGCGCCCGGAGTGTCAGACTGGGGGTGGGGATGAGCCGACGACGCCCCCCTCTCGCTTCCCATGGAAACCTCGGGGGTGGGGACGAGGCCCCTCCCCCTCGCCCCCCGGAGCGGGACTCGAAGAACTCCGGGGGGTGCTGGGGGCGGACTCCCCGATTCTATCTAGCTCGTCCCCCTCCCCCAGACTCGCACGTCCGCCCCCCGCCCCGCTAGAGTCTGGCGGGGAATGGCGAGTACGCAGGTGAGGGACCCTGGGGCCCCACCACCCTTGGGGCACCCCCGCGTTCTTAAGGGAAGCCGGGGCCGGGAGTCTGCCGGAATGGCCGGGGAGGGGGCGGTGGGCGACGCTGTTGATCAGGTTCCCCTCCCCCGCATACACCTGGGCGCAGGTGAAGGCCCTGGGAGGGGGTGGGGGCGCCCGGTTCCGGGAGCCTCCTTTCCGTCCTCCGCGCCCCCCCCCCCACGGGTCTGGACCGGCAGAGGTGGGAGGGGGCGCGCACCCGGCAGGGAGGACGCCGCCGCCCCCGCCTCGATTCCTCGGCCTTTGTTGCCGCTGCGCCCGGGCTCCCCGGCTCCCTCACTGCGGCAGCCGCGGCCCCATAAATCGTGAGAGCGACGTGCTCGGGAGCCGGGAGTGGAGAGGGCCAGGGAGCTGGGGGCGGGGCCGGGCCGAGCCACAGGCTCCCGCGCCCCCTCCCCCCGGTCACGTGAGCTGGGCGCCGGGCTCCCACCCCCCTATCACGTGCTGAGGGTCTCTGCCCCTTGGGGTCACGTGGAGAGGGTCTTGCGACCCCGCCTTCTGGGGTCACGTGGGAGGGTGCCGGTGGGACACGTGCAGAGGCCTCCTTTGACAGACCTGGGGGCGGTGCCCCGCACAGCGGTCATGATCTCGCCCCCTGTCCCCCGACTCAGCCCCTCCGTGTGCTCCCCTGTAATTGGGAAGACCAGTTCCCAACGTGGCCCAGAAACTGGGGATGGGGTGGGGGGCGGTCCTATACTGGAGGGAAGAAGGAGAATGTGAGGTCGAGGGGTCCCCTGAGCCCGGAATTGAATTGGGGGGGGGGCGGACCAGCTGATGGCCAAATGTGTATGCCCCCTGGTCTGTGCCTCGTTTCTTCGCAGAACTAAGCAAGGTGTCGTCCTTCGCCCCTAACTCAGGAAGCCCGGAACCTCTTCCCTCGGCTGGCTCCTACCCCTCTCTCTGGAATGTTTCTGTTGCTGATCTCGCTTTCATTCACACGTTCATTCAACAAATATTTATTGAGGCTGCACCAGGTCCCTGGTGGCCTGTCCCCTGCGTGTCTCCTCCCGGCCACGAGCCTGTGCCCCGCACCCCCAAGCCGCCGCTCAGAGCCGTCTGGGCTGTGCTGTCTGCGGGCCTCCCCGCCGGCCCCTGCGCGCCTGCCTCCCCCCAGGCCTCCCTTCGTCCCCAGCCTCAGTCCCATCCGCATCCTCGCGCTCTCCGCGATTCTGGGCCCTCTCTTTCGCGGGCTCTCACGCCCGGCCCCTCTCGGGCACTCGGGTCTCTCAGTCACCCCTCTCGGTGCGCGTCTCACTCCGTTTCTGTGTGTCTCGCCTTCGGCTGGTCTCTCGCTCTTCGCCGCCGCTGCAGATCAATAAACCTTCGCCGCCGCCGCCGCTGTCGCAGGGAGGGGGCGGGGATGCGGGGCGCGCGGACGCTCCCCCACCCGACGCCGGCGGGAGAAGCCCGGGCCGGGGGCCGGCGGGCCCGGCGGGGCGGGGCGCCCCGAGCGCCCGCGGGGTGCGGGGGTGTCGGCGAGCACGCGCGCCCCGCGAACGTTCCCGCCACCCGCCCACCCCGGGCCGGGCGCGCACGTGGTCCGGCCTCGCCTGCGGGAGCGAGCGGCGCGCCGCCTCGGGGGCGCGCTCTAGAGGGGTGGCGAGCCCGGGTCGGCGTCGCTCCATCCCTCCTGCCCTGGGAGAGCTCTGCGTCCCGGCTTCCTGGGTGGGGGCGGGGGGGTGAACACGTTCGGGGGCCCCCCGGGATGCTTTGCCTGCTCCCTGGTCTCGTTAGGCACCCTGTTTACCTGCCCCTAATTGCCCCGCGGGGAGAGGTTTGCCCTTCCCTGCTCCCCCGCCGCCCACCCCACCGGGTTGGAGCAGGCGGGGCCCTGAAGGAGTGACGGAGAAGGGTCGGAATGCGCCCCGGAGGCGGCGAGGGCCGGGAGAGACAAAATAACGGGGTGAGGGGGCACCCCCTCCAGGTGGGGTGCGTCAACACCGGTCTTTCTGCGAAAGAGGTGGAGGCTGGGAGGGGGTGAAGTGGGGAAGAACGGAGAACTGTTCGAGGGGACAGGCACACGGCCCCCGCAGCCCACCCCGCTGCCCCCTCCCGGGGATGGGGACCCGCGTCCCCGCCCCCCCACAAGGAGGCGTTAGCTGCCAGCCTCGCTGGGCCTAGCGGCCCCTCCCTCTTGGCTGCCAGGGCAGGGAGGATGGCAGGTTCAATTAAAGTGCCCGAGCCAAGCGGACACCTCACTCGGGTCTCCCACGAGTTGTGACTGGGGACTCTGGCACCCAGTCCCGCTCCCCCCCCCCCCCGCCCACCAATCCCGGCTGCTGCCTGCAATCTTTCCACGACCAGGCTTTCCTCCCGCGTGCCCATGGCGCGCGGGCACTCCAGGGACTGTTCCTGCCACCCAGCCTGGGGACGGACAGGTCAAAGGTGGCCTCTCTTCACTGTAGTCACCCACCAACGTTTCCATAAGGCTAGTCCCCGCCCTGTTGAAGAAACAGAGGAACCCGTCCCAGTGGCTCTGGCTGACTCCTTGCGGGAGTGGGTTGTGCTCCCGGGAAGGCGCCCCAGGGAGGGACCACTGCAGAGCGGGGCTGGAAACCCGGGGGAAGCTCCAGGACAGAGGCCCCGGGTGGCTGTGCGGCTGCTGCAGGCCTGGCACCCTTTCACTGGTGGCCCCCTCCTCGGAGCCTGTGGGGGAGGGAGGAAGGGTAGACTTGGAAGTTGGGGATAGAGAGGCAAACCCAGGTGGCGCCAGAAGCCAGGCCTGGTCTAACCCGTTTTCCTGCTCCTGGTGCCCCAGGCCGAGATTCCTGCCCACCTGAGTGCCAGGGCCAGGGAGGGGCCTGAGTGACCCATCACTCCTGTGGGAACTGAGTGGGGCTGGTGGCATTCCTGATGACTCAAGGAGGCTCTGCCCATTCTCCTGGGATGCCCAAGCACCAGCTCTCCCCTGTCTGCTTACCGCCTGGCTTGGCAGGGAGTGCTTGGGGAGGGGGCGGCCCAGGCAAGGCCATGGAAGTAGGGGAAGGTGGGGAGGGACCCTCGAGGCCCCACCCAATTCAGAGGCCTCCAAGCCTGTTTTCCTAATGAATCTAATTACTATTTGTGGAGCTGGGAGGTGCCTGGTGACAGGGGGAGCCCGCGCCTCCCTTCAGGGAGTTCCCAGGGACCAGGGACCCCAGTGGTTTGACCTTCTGCCAAGTACCCCAGGCCTCCTGTGTCCACCACGTCCACCTGTCCCTGCCAGGACGTGTGCAGAAGAAACCGGGGGAAACTCCTGCCTACTCTCCGAGTTTCTTTCTCCATTCAGATGTTTTTCCCACCCCACAGCGCTTGGCACCACCATGGAGGGCATTAAGACCAGCACTTTGATGATAATCAGCAAGGCAGGTGGGGATTATGAAGGACCCAGCATCTGCTTCTGTGTCCCGTAGAAGGATCTGGGGAGTCAGTGGCACAGCCATCTTGTCTGGGCACTGTGCCCACTACTCTGCCTGGCACCATTAAGGGGCCAGTGGTGCCAGGTTGGGGAGGAAGATGTATAGAGACAGAACTCGGGGCCGGTGGGCATGATACCACGTGGAGCCTTGCTGTGGAGTCCCTTAGCTCTCCCCGACCTGTTGTATCACGTTATTGGGGACCTTAATTGCCAGTAGTACTGTAGAGAAGAGCGTGTGCCTGTGTGCGTGTGTGCGTGTGCGCGCGCGTGCCAGGGGGGAGTGGGGGCAGGGCCAGAGCTGGAGACTGCTGGGGTCAAGCAACACCGGTGCGCGGGCCCAGCACACACCCAACCTAGGCCGCCCGCTGCACCGTGGACATATTTGTGTGTGCCACAGGACTTCGGTGGGTACTGCGTGGAGCGTCCGCACAGGGGTGTGTGAGGGCAGGTGCTGTCCGACTGGCCTTGGGGGTGGGCCGGCAGCGGCAGGAAAGCATGCCGGGAGAGGCGATGGAGGGTGCGCATCTCTGGGAGGGGACCCCTCCCGCCTTCACCCTTCCCTTCCGTGCCCCTATCACTCCTCCCCAGCGCTGAATTATGGGGGATGGACGGAGGAAATCCGGGCCTGGGTCTGGGAGTCGCAGGGGCCTGCGCCGTTTCTGTGGTAACCAAAGCGTACGTTCCCTTCTCCCCCGCCTCTCTTTTCCTTCCGAGGCAGGCCGGGCTTCCCTGCGCCTCTGCTGCCCCCTGGCGGCCACCAAGAGAAGGACAGGAGAAGGCGTGGGCCTGGGCGGGTAGCGGGGGACCGGTGGCGCTAGGGCCCAGGGGACCGGGACTGAGCGGAGAGGCGGCTCCGCAGCTACTCGGGGAGGCTCCGCAGACCCAGGGGAAGGTCTGCGGAGCGGCGGGATGGGAAGAGGGTTGGCGTGGGGTTTCTCCTCCCTGACCCGCTTCCTCTCTCCCACAGCCTGCGGCGAGAGGGCTACACGGTGCAGGTGAATGTGAACGATTATCTGGATATTTACTGCCCTCACTACAACAGCTCGGGGGTGGGCCCCGGGGCGGGGCCGGGCCCCGGGGGCGGGGCGGAGCAGTACGTGCTGTACATGGTGAGCCGCGCCGGCTACCGCACCTGCAACGCCAGCCAAGGCTTCAAGCGCTGGGAGTGCAACCGCCCGCACGCCCCCCACAGCCCCATCAAGTTCTCGGAGAAGTTCCAGCGCTACAGCGCCTTCTCGCTGGGCTACGAGTTCCACGCGGGCCACGAGTACTACTACATCTGTGAGTGACGGCCGGCGGGAGGGGCCGGGGGGATCCCGGGGGCGGGGCCTACGGAGTGCCGGCCGGGGGCGGGGTTTCGGGGCGGGGCCTAAAGAGTACCTGAGTGGCGGCCAGTGGGGTGGAGTCCCGGGGACGGGGCCTAAAAAGTACCTGAGTAATGGCCAGGAGGGGTGGGGTCCCGGGGGCGGGGCCTAAGGAGTGATGGCCATGGGGTGGGGCCCCAGAGTCGGGGCCTAAGGAGACTGAGTGATGACCAGGGGTGTGGGGTCCCGGGGGCGGGGCCTAAAGAGTACCTGAGTGACGGCTGGGGGGGTGGGTCTAAGGGGCGGGGCCTAAGGAGTGATGGCCATGGCGTGGTGTCCCAGAGGCGGGGCCTAAAGAGTACCTGAGTGATGGCCAGGGAATGGGGGTCCCAGAGGCGGGGCCTAAAGAGTACCTGAGTGACGGCCAGAGGGGTGGGGTCTAGGGGGCGGGGCCTAAGGAGTGATGGCCATGGGGTGGGGTCCCAGAGGCGGGGCCTAAGGAGAGTGAGTGATGACCAGGGGTGTGGGGTCCCAGGGGTGGGGGCCTAAAAAGTACCTGTGATGGCCAGGGAGTGGGGGTCCCAGAGGCGGAGCCTAAAGAGTACCTGAGTGACGGCCAGGGCGTTCCTGGGGGCGGGGCCTAAGGAGTGATGGCCAGGGTGTGGGAGTCCCAGGGACAGGACCTAAAGAGTATCTGAGTGACATCCTGGGGGTGGGGTCGGGGCCTAAAGAGTACCTGAGTGATGGCCAGGGGATGGGGGGGCCACGGGGTTGGGTCCCAGGGGCGGGGCCTAAGAGTATCTGAGTGACGTCGAGGGCGCGGGGCTCCAGGGGCGGGGCCTAAGGAGTGACTGCCACCGGCTGGGGTCCTGGGAGCAGGGCCTAAAGAGTACCTGAGTGATGGCTAGGGTCCTGGGGCAGGGCGCGAAGGAGAGTACCTGAGTGATGGCCAGAGGTGGGGGGGTGGGGGGGTCCCAAGGGCGGGACCTAAGGAGTACCTGAGTGATGGCCAGGGGGGTGGGGTCCCGGGGGCGGGGCCTAAAGGGAGAACCTTGAGTGATGGCCAGGGGGTGGGGTCTTGGAGGCAGGGTCTAAAGAGTGATGACCAGGGAATGGGGTCCTGGGGGCGGGTCCCGAAGGAGAATGAGTGACAGAAGTGAAGACTCAAGGGACCGGGGCGGGGCCTAAGAGCGTCAGTGAAGGCAGGGAGAGTGAGGCTGGGGGAATGGGCGGGGCCTAAGCGTGAGTGGCGGCCAGGGGGTGGTGTCCCCAGGGGCTGGGGCGGGGCCTAAAAAAGTTTCTGAGAGGAGCAGACGCTGGGGTCCCCAGGATCCGGGGATGGGGACGGGGTGGAGGTGGGCCTAAAGGAAAGTGTCACAGTGATGACCAGGGCTGGGGTCGCAGGGGCCGAGGCGGGCCCACGTGGCTGCCATGTGGTCTGCATCGCTGGGAGTGACACCTCGGGATGATGCGTGGGGCCTGGCGGCCTTAGGGCTTCCAGCCGGACAGCGTCCGAGGCTGAGAGGTTTAGTGACAGCCTGAAGGGTCGGTCGCAGGGTCACTGCTTCCGGGAGGGACGTTCCAGGGCTGAGACCTCAGGGCTCAGAGTTTCTTGAGGGCTGGGACCAAAGGGGCTTTGCGGGCTGCCGGCGGAACCACCGCAAGCCAAGTCCAAGGGTAGGGGAGCCGGGAAGGACGCTGCCCGGGGCAGGTGGCGGTGCGGAGGGCGAGAGGGGGCGGGGCGTGGTCCCGCAGAACGCAGCTCAGGCCCCGTCTCGTCCCCAGCCACGCCCACCCACAGTCTGCACTGGAAGTGTCTGCGGATGAAGGTGTTCGTCTGCTGTGCCTCCAGTGAGTACCTCCGGCGCCCGGCCGCGACCCCACCCCCGGCTCCCTGCTTCGGGGCTCCCCTGGCTCCCGGGGGCGGAGGGGAGGGCAAGGAGCGGGAGCTCGCTCCCCAGCTGTAGCGAGGGGGGGTGTCCTGGCCCTGACTCTCCCCTCCTCTCTCCCCCCCGCGCCCCACCCCGCAGCATCGCACTCCGGGGAGAAGCCGGCCCCCACCCTCCCCCAGTTCACCATGGGCCCCCATGTGAGGATCAACGTGCTGGGTGAGTCTGCGCAGCGCCCTCTGGTGGCCACTGCTGGATCCGCAGCCCCCTCCCCGGTGCCTGCCCACCTCGCATGCCTCCCCCGGGGGGCACGCACCCCTCTACCCCGTGGGTGGTCACGTCCCGGCTCCACCGCTGCTGCCGCTGCCGCGTGCCCCGCCCGGGCGCGCGGCCCAGCCCTCACCAGTCTCTCTATCTGTCTGCCCACAGAAGACTTTGAGGGAGAGAACCCCCAGGTGCCCAAGCTTGAGAAGAGCGTGAGTGGGACCAGCCCCAAGCGGGAACACCTGCCCCTGGCGGCGGGCATCGCCTTCTTCCTTATGACGCTCCTGGCCTCCTAGCTCTGCCCCCTCCCTTGGCGGGGGGACGCGGGGCTGGGAAAGGGCAGGGGGACTCTGGCCTCTCCAAGGGAAGTCCAGCTGTGGGGCCTAGACCCTCTCCTGCTGTGGCTGGCAGTGGGGCCTGCACCGTACCTCTGTGCCCGTCCCCTTTGCCCCCGCTCTCCCCGCGTAGGGCACTGGAGTGGACCAGACGCAGGCACAGCCCCGGGCCCCGGGTGGCCCTGGGGCTCCGGGGCCTTTCTCTGATCCCTGGTACCCTCTCCTGCTGTCCCCACCAGAGACAGGTATGCCCCGGAGAGCGCGCATCCGAGCGTGGGAGGCACCCCCGTCGTTCTCTTCTAGGGGCGGAACCCAGGGAGGGGACTAGATGGGCGAGGGGGTGGCAGCGCCCACTGCCCCCTCCCCCTGTTTACAGCAATAAGCACGTCCTCCTCCTCCCACCCCCGCCCCCAGGATTGTGGTTTGGATTGAATCCAAGTTTACAAGTAGACACCCCTGGGGGGGGCGGGCAGTGGACAAGGGTGGCAACGGGTGGGCACCGGGGTGCCAGCAGGCATGTACAGACTCTGTATCTCTATATATAATGTACAGACGGACGACTCCCTCCCCCTCCTCGGTCCCTGACCTTCCCTGACTTCCCCTTCCAGCTTCAGACCCCTTCCCCACCAGGCTAGGCCCCCCCCTCCGGGGGACCCCCTGGCCCCTCTTTTGTCTTCTGTGAAGACAAGGCCTATGCAACGCACAGACACTTTTGGAGACCGTGAGACAACAGCGCCCCCCCCCCTCCCCTCCAGCCCTGAGCCGGGACCCCAGTCCCAGGACCTGGCCCCGCCCACCCTCCGTGGCCCCACCCATCCTCCTGGGCCTTTTTCAAGTGCTTTGGCTGTGACTTTCATACTCTGCTCTTAGTCTAAAAAAATAAACTGGAGATAAAAATAATCGAGTGTGTGTGATTTCAGGGGCCACCACCCTTCCGGACACTGGTTAAACCCCACAGGGCACAGGGTCGGGGAGGGGATTCTGGGGCCAAAGGAGCAACTGAACACCTCCGTCCGGCTCTGTCCCCCGTGAGGAGGCAGCTCTGTGTCCAGCGAGCACCAGGGGCTCCCAGCCGGGCCTGGCCAAGGGCGCATCTCGGAGGGTCGTGTTTCTCATCAGAAAATTGTAACACGTGTGAGGATTAAATGGCAGCGGAAGCGTACAGCTCCACGAATGGGGGTTGCCGCCTTTTCTTCCCATTCCATTCTGCAATCAGGTCCTTGACTGGGGTCTGCGGATTTCACGGGGTTGTGAACCCAGACGGGATAAAAGTTACATCTCTGTTTTCACTCACCTGTAACTGAAATTAAACATTCTCTTATGTGCTCGGGCCACAAGCCAAAATAGTTGCTTCTTTGTAACCAACAGAAATCCCAGATGTTTTCGGGCTGCGTTACAGTTTTGAACATCTCTCAAAATAACCATTCGCTCTCATCCCTGCATTGAAACGACCGGAGTTGTTAGGCCTGCCTTGTTTTTCATGTATTAATAAAGAAGTGTACATATTACTATACCAAAAAATGTAAATGTTTTGTTAACTGTGTTTCCATGTGATTGGTTTCCTTCATAATCCTTTGTGATTTTATTTTGTTCATTTAAAACATTATGGCTGGGGGCGCCGGGGTGGATCGGTCAGCTGGGCTTTATGTCACCTCAGGTCACGATCCCGGGGTCAGGGGATGGAGCCCTGCATCAGGCTCCACGCTGAGCCTGCTTGGGATTCTTTCTCTCTCCCTCTGCCCCTCTCCCCTGCTCGCATGCTCGCTCGCTCTCTCAAATAAAAATTAAAAAAAACAAACACTATGGTGCAAGGGCTGAGTTTGCTGCTGCTGGGGCCGCTGCCACCCTCCATCTGTCAGGAGAGAGAGGAGACAGAAAGCAAAAGACAGGCGAGCAGGTGACGCGGTCACATGGCCCTGCCAGGCTGGGTGAGGCCAGGGTGGGCACTGAGTGTGGGTGACGACAGAGGCCGAACCCCACCAGGGAGGGGGCGCCTTCTTCCAAGCTGCACACCCTTGGGGCCCCATCGCACCCTGGTTCTCCGACTGGCACTGTGTGGGCAGGCTGGGTCCTGGGTGAGGGCCTTGGCCTCTGGTGGCTCCTGCCAGCTGCATCCTGAGAACGAGCCCCTCTCTGGCAGGGACTGGGTCTTCACTCTGTACTCATGAAACACGGGAACTGGAATTTCTTCTGGACCGTGGAGAGCGGGTAGGTTTCCTGCTGGCGGAGCAGTAGGGGAGGGAGGGCAGTGGGGAAAGGACCGGGGGCAGCCAGGACACCAGTCTGAGGCTCCCCACCTGGAGACACAACTGGAAAGGTAGGTTCGTCCATCCGGTCATGGTTTCCAGGCCAGGCTCTATCCTGGGTGCTGGGGGTGCAAAGACACAGCCTCTGCCTCCAGTAAGCTCATAATTTAGCGTGTGTTGCCATGTGAAGAGGGATCGATCACGCACACACACACACACACACAGGACAACACCGAGTGTTACATGGTTAAATGCCAGGGGGCTGTGGGAGCGTGGAGGGGAACATACCCCTGTGCCTGGGGACACAGGAAAGAGGCTGCTGGGAGGAGGTACACATAGCTGGCAGCCCCTGGGGAGAGGGGAGGGCCTTGAAGGAGCCAACGCGGCGGGCCTAAGCTGTAGGTCCTCACATCCCAGGGCCACAGGGGACGAGGGGGGGGGGACAGCGCACTGAGATGGGGAGGGCTTAGTAGGTTCAAAAATGCAGCCATGGGAAGACAGAGAGAGGCCCGGGCGTCTGGGGGCAGGAACTAGAGAAAGCCAGCTCCCGTTTACCAAGCACGAGCTACGTGCCAGGCGCTGCACCCTGTGTTTCCGTGCCCTTGGACGCCTCGCTGTCCCAACAGCACAGATGGGAAGCCTGAGAGTTTAAGGAGCTGGGTCCTGCGATCAGGGCCACACATCCTGGCACGGCTGGCATTCAAGGTGGGTCCGACGGACACCACACTCTATTACAGCCTGCACCACCGCCCGGAACTGCTTCCCACAAATCCTGATGGCCCCTCCACCAAAGTCACTCGGGGTCTTTGGAGAAAGACAGCAAAAGGCCTCCAATCTGGATGGGCTGAGCCAGTCTGAACCCCACATTCAAAAAAAGTTTTTTTTTTAATGTTTATTTATTTTTGAGAGAAAGACAGACTGCAAGTATGGGATGGGGCAGAGAGAGAGGGAGACACAGAATCGGAAACAGGCTCTGAGCTGTCAGCAACGAGCCCGATGTGGGGCTCGAACTCACGGACCGCGAGATTATGACCCGAGCTGAAGTCGGATGCTTAACGACTGAGCCACGCAGGTGCCCCAGATTTGCTATGCTTTAATGTTTTCTTTCTATTTTTTTTAATGTTTATTTATTTTTGAGAGAGAGAGACAGAGTGTGAGTGGGGGGAGGGGCAGAGAGAGTGAGACACAGACTTTGAAGCAGGCTCCAGGCTCTGAGCTGTCAGCACAGAGCCCGACACGGGGCTCGAACTCACGAGCCGTGAGATCATGACCTGAGCCAAAGTCAGACGCTCAACCGACTGAGCCACCCAGGTGACCCTGAACCCCACATTTTAAGGACAGGAAAGCTAGCCTGGCTCCATCAGAGGAGCATGTGACTCTGGACCTCCAGGTCACGAGTTAGAGCCCCTTGTTGGGTGTAAAGATTACTTAAATAAAACTTTAAAGAAAAAAAAGGACATTTGGGGTGACTGGGGGGCTCAGTCGGTTGAGTGTCTGACTCGATTTCAGCTCAAGTCATGATCCCATGGTTGTGGTTCAAGCCCCACATCAGGCTCTGTGCTGACAGCTCAGAGCCTGGAGCCTGCTTGAGATTCTCTCTCCCCCTGTCTCTCTGCCCCTCCTCTGCTTGCGCATATGAGGGCTCTCTCTCTGTCTCTCAAAATAAATAAATAAACATAAAAAAAGAAGATAGGAAAAAACTAAAGCTCAGAAAGGGCAAGTGATGGGTGTCCACGGCAGAGAAGCCCCAGGACTCAGGTGTCCCGAGTTCCCGTCTCTTCTACCAGACAGCCTTGCCCCACCAGAGACTTAAAGCTTCCCAGGGACTGAAGGCTGATATTTGAAACCTCTTAAGTCACCCCAAGCAGCGAATATAGAGAAAGTGCCTCTCCCCTTCAGCCAAGGGTCCTACTGGGACCACCCCCCACCCCCCCCAGGCAACACTTTTGTTCCCAGAGCCTGGGAGAGGTGGGGACACAGGCCAACACTTAGATGTACAGACACCAGCGACCCCGAGCCTGCCCGGCACAGGATCCCTGCCTGTGGCATCTGGGACCGAGCACGACATTCAGGGACACTGGGGGCTGGGCGGAGGAAACTGGACCAAAGCAGGGGGAGGGAGGGCTGAGCCACCTCCCTCCCCTGCCACACATGGGCGCTGCGGTGTCCGGACCGCCTGCTGGGGGCTGCCAGAAGGTGTGAGGCCCCCACGCCCCCCGCATCCCACAGCCCCTCCTGCCCCTTTCGGCCTGCTCCCCCACCCTCCCACTTTAGGCGCTGAGGCCTTGGGAGTGGACCGTCCTGTCCTGTCTGGCCAGAGCTGCTCCGCCTAAAAGCCTCCCACGGTCTCCCCCACCCTGCCCGTTCTCCTCAGCTGGCAAACCTAGCGGCGTGGGTTGAGCTGGGCCGGGGGACACGGGCTGGGACCAGGGGACACGGGCTGGGACCAGGGGACATGGCTGGGCCGGGGGGACACGGGCTGGGACCAGGGGACACGGGCTGGGACCAGGGGACATGGCTGGGCCGGGGGGACACGGGCTGGGACCAGGGGACATGGCTGGGACCAGGGGACACGGGCTGGGACCAGGGGACATGGCTGGGCCGGGCGGACACGGGCTGGGACCAGGGGACACGGGCTGGGACCAGGGGACATGGCTGGGACCAGGGGACACGGGCTGGGACCAGGGGACACGGGCTGGGACCAGGGGACATGGCTGGGCCGGGGGGACACGGGCTGGGACCAGGGGACACGGGCTGGGACCAGGGGACATGTCTGGGACCAGGGGACACGGGCTGGGACCAGGGGACATGGCTGGGCCGAGGGGACACGGGCTGGGACCAGGGGACAAGGCTGGGTTGGGGGGACATGGGCTGGGACCAGGGGACATGGCTGGGCCGGGGGGACACAGGCTGGGACCAGGGACACGGCTGGGCCGGGGGGACACGGGCTGGGACCAGGGGACACGGGCTGGGACCAGGGGACATGGCTGGGCTGGGGGGACACGGGCTGGGACCAGGGGCCATGGGCTGGAACCAGGGACACAGCTGGGCTAGGGGGACACGGGTTGGGACCAGGGGACATGGCTGGGCCGGGGGGACACGGGCTGGGACAGGGACATGGGCTGGGACCAGGGACACGGCTGGGCTAGGGGGACACGGGCTGGGACCAGGGACATGGCTGGGCTGGGGGCACACGGGCTGGGACCAGGGACATGGCTGGGCCGGGGGGACACGGGCTGGGACCAGGGACATGGCTGGGCCGGGGGGACATGGGCTGGGACCAGGGGACATGGCTGGGCCGGGGGGACACAGGCTGGGACCAGGGGACACAGGCTGGGACCAGGGGACATGGCTGGGCCGGGGGGACACGGGCTGGGACCAGGGGACATGGCTGGGCCGGGGGGACACGGGCTGGGACCAGGGGACATGGCTGGGCCGGGGGGACACGGGCTGGGACCAGGGACACGGCTGGGCCGGGGGGACACGGGCTGGGACCAGGGGACACGGGCTGGGACCAGGGGACATGGCTGGGCCGGGGGCACACGGGCTGGGACCAGGGACATGGCTGGGCCGGGGGGACACGGGCTGGGACCAGGGGACATGGCTGGGCCGGGGGGACACGGGCTGGGACCAGGGACACGGCCGGGCCGGGGAAGATACAGGTGGGGATAAAGGACATGAGCTAGGTAGAGGCCAAGGCTGGCGTGAGGGACACACGGGCTGGGTAGCTCAGCCCCGGACAGACGCGGGGAACAGCCCCGAGGTGCCGGCGCCGGGCCAGCCGGGGCAGCAAGAACAGGCAGAGGCCATGACTCGCCTGGGGTGGGACCTCGGGGAGGTCCGGCCTCTTGTGTCTTGGCCCCCCGGGGGGTCAGCGCCAAGCTCCTGGCTTTCCGCACAGCGTCCGGCTCCGGGTAATTACAGGACCGTCACCGATCCTGGCCATAAAAGGGAGGACGAAGCAGCCCAGAGACCTGGGAGAGCTAGGCCCCAGCGGCCTGGGGTCCCCCAAGCTGCTCGTGAGGGCTGTGCTGGCGAGGGCGACGCTCGGGCCTCACGTTCACGCCCCACACGCGCTTGCTCGCTCCGACCCACACGCACTCACACACCTGCAAGCTCGTGACCCACACGGTCCATCACACTCCCTGCTCAGGGAGGGGGGCCGGGGCCACCGTCCTGAAGGGGCCTCGGAAGGGAAGGCGGGGGTCTGTTTACACAGCTGAAGGGAAGGGGCACCTGAGGCCCGCGGGCCCTCCCGGCGCGGCGCAGGATGGCTGACACACGTTCAGGAACTGTTCAGCTCGCTCAGCCACGCGGACCCCTCCACGGGCCACGGGCACACACAGCAGGGTCACCCTGATGCCTGCACACACAAGCCCACCCACAGGCGGGGGCTCACAGGGTGACGTGCTCCGGGGCAGGGCTGGCAGCCAGCGGCGACTCAACAAATAGGGGTCCGCGCAAGGAACGGCATCGCTGAACCGACTGGACGAAGTCCGGAGTCCAGGAAAATCCAGGGAAGGGAGGAGGCGGGCGGTGGGGGAGACCAAGGCCATGTTCACACCCTCTGGAGACCTACAGGTCAGGCCGACGGCCACCCCGGACACAGAAACAACCCCTAGGGCCCCGAGGATGTACACCCCCCCCCCCCCCCCCAAACAGCGGGTGAGGCAGGCGCTGCTCGCATCCACACGGGCGCACAGGCACCCAGCACACACCCTCCCGGGGGCCGCCAGCGCCCCCCGCCCCTAGCTGGGGAAGGAGGAGACAGCACGCAAGGAGAGGAGCCCCTCTCTCCACCCCGCGGACACGCGT
The DNA here is from genome assembly GCF_007474595.2 of Lynx canadensis. Taxonomy (NCBI): domain Eukaryota; kingdom Metazoa; phylum Chordata; class Mammalia; order Carnivora; family Felidae; genus Lynx; species Lynx canadensis. Next base: position 67,865,682 of record NC_044319.2, on the reverse strand, counting down.
GCACGCACGCCAGGCCTGAGCCCGGGGGAGACACCCAGGGACAGCGGCCGCGTCCCACGTGGGGCCACGCCGCGCCGGCACCGCCCGCTCTGCGCGCAGACGCCCGGGCCCAGCCGTGGGCCTGGAGTGAGGCCTGTGGTTGGTGGACCTGGTCTGCCAGTGGGAAAGGGGTGCTCTCAGCGAACCCCCAGGAGGGCCCCTAAAACCGGCCTTGGGGGCATCCTCCACGCGTGAGGCCAAGCACACAGGCATCCTAGTCCTCACCCCGAATCAAAGGGCCATTTGGCCGGGCCGGTGGGCAGAGCTTCGAGGGAAGCGAGAGGGCCTCTGGAGACAGGAGACGCCAGAGGGGCGGCCGGGGCCCGGGAGAGGCGGCGGCGGGCTGGCGGTGTCTGCGGTTCCTACAGCGCGCGAGCGGCCACCGCGTCCTCCCTGGCGGCAGACCACAGCCTCCACGCAGGCCGCCCTCCTGCCGCGCGCGCACCCTCCAGTTCCGGTGCCCCCGAGGCCCAGGGCACCCCTGCGGGCACCACTCCCACGGCGTGCGCGTGTGTCCAGGTGCCTGCAGGTGCCGTGTGCGCGCGCCCGCTGGAGGTGTCTCACCCGCGCCGGGCACAGATGGCTGGGAAGGGGGGCGTCCGAGCGGTCGGGGCCGCCGGGGCTGGGGAAGCGGGGGGGGGGGGGGGGGGGGGGGGGGAGGGGGGGGGGCGGTCCGCGGCCGGCCCGGGGCTCAGAAGCAGCTGGCTCTCTTTTAGCCAAAAGCACTTAGACAGAGACTCGAGTTAAAGATAGGCTGGATGTACTGCCGGAAGGTGGCAGGAGAGGAAGCTCTTTTCTGAGTACTTACTCTGTCCCCAACACCTGGAGGTGCTGGGGACCCACCCCCCTGGGCCACGGAGTCCCGGGGACGCCAGTGACCCCCGCTCTGCTCTGTCTCCTTTACTAGCTTATTAACCATACCCTTCGAAAACTTGTTTTCGCGGTTCTTCTGGGATTACAGAATGCATCCTGAACGTGTTACGTTCCATTTTGAAGGGATAGCGTTTCACTTCTCCCTCCTGCTCGCCAAGCGGGACCACACGTTATTTCTGCTTCAATCCCTCAGGCCTCACTTAAAGAGATTTTAGTCTATTTTATTCTATTCTAGTCTATTCTATTTTATATTTCACTTCATTTCCTTACGTAGGCTCCACACCCAGCGTGGGGCTTGAACTCACTACCCCGAGACCGAGAATCTCGTGCTCTACCGACTGAGCCAGCCGGGCGCCTCTCTTACAGAGAATTTGGAAACAAGGAAAAGGCCTTTTATGCTCAGGCACATGTTTACCTTCCTGGTGCCCTTCGTCCGTTCCTTTGTAGAGACGGATGCTTCCATCTGGCATTTTTCTTCTGCTCGAAGGACTTAAATTACTTTCTTCAGTGCCGGCCTGCTGGTGACGACAGATTCTTTCAGCTTTTGCCATCTCCCCTGAATTCCGTCTTTACTTTTATGAAGACGTTGCCGCCCTGTCTTCGGGCCTCCGTCGTCTCTGACGAGAAGTCTGCTTCTCTTTTCCTCCTTACGTACTCTGTTTTCCCTCCGGCTGCTCTTAGGATTTGCTCCTTATCACTGCTGCTCACGGCAGATTCCGACGTGTCTGCACGCAGTTGCCTCGTGTGTCTCGCGCTTTGGGGCTTGGGGGCTTCTGGGATATCTGGCTTTACGGTTTTCATCAAAACTGGAAAGCCTTTGGGCCACTGTTTCTTCAGATATTTGGCTGTCAGCCCCTTCCCGTGTGTCTGGGTCCCCAAACAGATGTGTGGACCTGACAGGATTCCACAGCTCCCCGACTTTCCCTCCCCTCCTTCCCTTCCTCTCCCTCCTTTTTCGCCTCCTTGTCCTTCTTCTTCTCGTCTTTTTCTGTGCTTCGTTTTAGATCGTTTCTGTGGCTAAGTCTTCAAGCTCACCAATCTTTCGTCTCCAGTGTCTAATCTGCTCTTTTTTTTTTTTTAATGTTTATTTATTTTTGAGACAGAGAGAGACAGAGCATGAACGGGGGAGGGTCAGAGAGAGGGAGACACAGAATCTGAAACAGGCTCCAGGCTCTGAGCTGTCAGCACAGAGCCCGACGCGGGGCTCGAACTCACGGACCGCGAGGTCATGACCTGAGCCGAAGTCGGCCGCTTAACCGACCGAGCCACCCAGGCGCCCCTATAACAGCTATTTTCAAGCCTTTGTCTATGAATTCTATCATCTGTGTCAGTTCTAGATCTGTTTTGATTGATTTTTCTTCTCATTTTGGGTCATATTTTCCTTCGTTGCACGTGTGCTAATTATCATTGGATGCCAAACTCTGTTTTTAATTTTTTTAATCGCTTTGAATATTTCCGAGCCTGGTTCAGAGACACAGTTACTTGGAAACAGACTGACTCCCTTCAGACTTGCTTTTAAGTACCATATACCAAGACCAAAACGGCCTTTCATTTAGGGCTAATTTGGTCTGGCCAGTGAGGTGCCATCCTTCTATTTAATGTTTTTAATCTTTTTTAGCACTTATTTATTTTTGAGAGGCAGAGAGAGACAGAGCACAAGTGGGAGAGGGGCAGAGAGAGAGGGAGACACAGAATCCGAGGCAGGCTCCGAGCTCCCAGCTGTCCGCATGGAGCCCGACGCGGGCCTCGAACTCAACCTCAGGAGCTGTGAGATCACAACCTGAGCCGAAGCCGGACGCTTAACCGACTGAGCCACCCAGGCGCCCCAGAGGTGATACCCTTCTGAGGACTCAGCTTCAAGCCTGTGTACCTGCCACAATCCGGTCAGGTGATAGAAATCACATGGTGACTTGAACAGGGAACGTTTAACATACAATATCGTTGCTTGTAACCAGAGCCTGTGTCGCAAGGGATCGGCTGGTCAGAAACAGAACTCTGAGGGCGCCCAGGAACCCCAGGTACCAGGAGCTGCCACACTTAGGGGGAGACAGGGCGCTCAAGGAGGGGCCCCCTCCATACCCCCACCCCCACCCCCATCCCGCCGCGTCTGAATCCAGTGGACTGAATCCATTGGAGAATCCGAAGGAAACGGCTTCAGCCGGCAGTGTCTCTCCAGCGCCCTCCACTGACGAAGTTTGGCGTCGCGCCCACCGGCACAGGAACTATTCGGAGGGCTCAGCTCCATTTTCACGGAGCAGGCAGTAAAATAAGCTTAGAGCTGAGAGGCGATAACTAACGACTGGCACAGAGCGAACACGGGGGGGGGGGGGGCTTTCCGCTCGGGCTGACGGGAACACAAAGTAATCCTGGCCCCGGCGGCGCTCAGCACTGGCCCTTCTCGCCTCCGGCTCTTCCGTACAGGCAAGCACTCCCCTGCAAGGCCGCAGCCTGGGGTGGGCCCTCCGCGGGCTTCTGGAGCCCTCTCTGCCGAGCCTGCCCCTCTCCAGGGCTCTGCCTTGCGCACCGGCCCCCACGGCCCCCGGGGTCCCCTGTCCCTCTCCTCCAGCCGGGAGGCCACTGGGCTCAGCCAGCCTGGAAACTCTCCGCAGGCAGTAAGTTTGGGCAATTTTCGAGCCCACCTCATTTATTTCCCCTCTCTCGGGGATCGCTGCCCTGTTCTGCCCCTTGTCCCACGTCTGGACATCACTGTGTCTTGAAGCACGTCTGGGTTTTCAGTTGTTTGAGGCGAGAGGGTCGAGGGAGGGCAGTCCCCGCTGCGGCACCGCGGCCGGGGTCAGGGTCCACCTGCGATTTCGGGAGAGACTTTCCTCCAAATGTGACTTTGTCTCCCCCAAAACCTGCCGGATTAAGCCATAAGGGAGCACCCGGCTGGCGCAGTCAGGAGCACGCGTGAGTCTCAATCTCAGGGTCCTGAGCGCAAGCCCCACGTTGGGTGTGGCCCGTACCGGAAAAGGAAAAGGAAAAGGAAAAGGAAAAGGAAAGAGAGGCTGCTGGGTCTTCTGCAGTCTTTCAGCCCTTTCTTGGTCTGGCACAGACTCGCACGTCTGTCGCATTCTGCAATATCCCTCCATTTGCGTGGCCGTGTGCAAACCACCTCTTTTCATTGTATGTAATTCCTTTTATCACAGTAACACGTTACATAGTTTAAAAGGCCAAATGGTGGGCGAGGAGGATGTCAGCCACGTCCACTCTCACCTCAGTCTCTACTTTCTGATTATTTTCTTCTCAGCTTCTTCTCTCTTAACTCTGACAAAAGACCAAGCGGGCTGGGGGTGCTGGGTGGCTCGGTGGCCAGGCGTCCGGCTCTAGGTTTCAGCTCAGGTCACGATCTCACGGCTGGTGGGTTGAAGCCCCACATTGGGCTCTGCGCTGGCAGCACAGAGCCTGCCTGGGATGCTCTCTCTCTGCTCCCCCCTCCCCCTGCTCAAAATAAATAAATAAACTTAAAAAAAGGGAAGGGAAGGGAAGGGAAGGGAAGGGAAGGGAAGGGGAGGGCAGGGCAGGAAAGGAAAGGAAGGAAAGGAAAGACCCAGCAGGCAAAGCATCGGGTGATGGGGCCACAACTACCTACTCCAGCAGCAGGGACCACTGTGCGACTGACCCCGAAACAGTGATCACCTTGACCTCTGGCGCCCACCTGCAGACCCACCCCACCTTTGTCCCGCACTTGCCTTGCGTGAACCTGGACGCGTTTATGGCACCTCAGAGACAATCCCTGAGACACTGGTCGGCTGCTTCCTCGCGGTGGCCTTGCTGAAACAGATCCCCTCTTGTGTCACCACCGCTCACCTTCCGCCTTTGGGTTTGGTCAGCAGCCGGGGGCCGAACCTGGTCTGCTTGGGCTCCCAGGACCAGGCGCCCCGGTTACGATGGGACTTAGTTCTGACGAGGAATGAGGGCTCCCGCCACACCCCTCCCCATTCCCACCCTGGCTCCAGGGGCGACCACCGTCAAAACTTCTGGTTGTTTCCACCAATATTTACTTTCGTGTTTCTAAATAATCTTGTTCAGCTACTACTGCTGTTTCCTCCTTCTTTCTTTCCCCCAATTTTAAAGATTTCTGTTTTGGGGCGCCTGGGTGGCGCAGTCGGTTAAGCCAGGTCACGATCTCGCGGTCCGTGAGTTCGAGCCCCGCGTGAGGCTCTGGGCTGATGGCTCAGAGCCTGGAGCCTGTTTCCGATTCTGTGTCTCCCTCTCTCTCTGCCCCTCCCCCGTTCATGCTCTGTCTCTCTCTGTCCCCCCAAAAAATAAATAAACGTTGAAAAAAAATTAAAAAAAAATAAAATAAAATAAAGATTTCTTTTTTAAGTTTATTTACCCATTCTGAGAGACAGCATGAGCAGGGGAGAGGCAGAGAGAGGGAGAGAGAGAATCCGAAGCAGGCTCCAGGCTCCGGCTGTCGGCACAGAGCCCGGCGTGGGGTTTAAACTCACACTGTGAGGTCATGACCTGAGCCGAAACCAAGAGTCAGACGCTTCACGGACTGAGCCCCCCGGGCGCCCCTGTTTTCCAATCTTAGACTTTCTAGAGAAACAGACTGACTCCTTTTGATGGAGGGTGAGGACTTGGCCCTCTGCTCCCCACCCCTGCATGCATGAACACACACCCTTTGCTGCTACCTTCTCTATACATCCAAATCCAAAATTTGGGGTGCGTCAATATTCAGCATCTAGAGTGTCAGGCAACTGTAACAATCATTCACGGTTGAGCCATGTCGTATACTGTGATCCGTTCTGTCTTCAAACACTTTCCACTTCCCTTGTGGGCAACAACGATCCGGAAAGACCAGCAACGGAAGAGAAAACCGGCCAAAGCGCGCGCCCGGTCCACGGGGAAGAAACGCCAACGGCTCTGAAATGTTGTTAAAGTCGCTCCACCTCACACATAAGAGAAGTCAAAATTAACACTACATCGAGAGAGCATTCCTCATTTATCAGCTCAGAAACCCAGAAGCCTACGACCCGGCGCATGGACGAGACCTCAGAGAACAGGTGCTTTCATCGATGGGGGCAGATGGGGGCGGAACGGCGGGGCTGGCGCGGGCCCCGTGCGGACATCGAGGTCAGGTGCAAGGACGCCTCCCTCCGGCCGGGCAAGCCCGCCTCTGGGGGTTTGTCGTGCAGCTGCACTGCATGTATACGGGTTACCGTGGCATTCGCGTGTAAGAGCAAAGCCCCGGGAGACGCCCAAGTGTCTTTGTAAGAGAGCTGGTCACATACACGACTGTGCTACATGACACAGGAGAAAGGGAAGCTCTCCATGGAAAGACGCCCAGGGTACGGTGTGAGGTGGAAGGAGCCCAGTGCAAACGGTGTATACGGGATACAAGAAAAGAGGAGCCCGCTGGCTCCGTGGGAAGAGCGCGCAGCTCTTGACCTTAGGGTTGTGAGTTCGAGCCCCGCGTTGGGTACACAGATTACTAGAAAAAATAAACTAAAAACCAAGAGAACACAAGAAAAGTAAGAGCAAATACACATTTATGTGAACCTTATTAAAAAACACTGGAACGAGGGGCGCCTGGGTGGCTCAGCCGGTTGAGCGTCCGACTTCAGCTCAGGTCATGATCTCACAGTCCGTGAGTTCAAGCCCCGCGTCGGGCTCTGTGCTGACAGCTCGGAGCCCAGAGCCTGTTTCGGATTCTGTGTCTCCCTCTCTCTCTGCCCCTTCCCCACTTGTGCTCTGTCTCTCTCTGTCTCTCAAAAATAAATAAACATTAAAAAAATTAAAAAGTAATAATGAAAATGTTTTTTAACTTTAAAAATAAAATAAAATATTGCCTGGATTATTTTACTGCTTTTTCTTTTCCTGATTTTACCAATTCATCCCTAACCTCTTTGTCTCTTTGACTCCTGCTGTCAATGTGATCAAACTCATCTAGCACTTTGGCAGTGCTACCTTTTTTTTTTTTAATGTTTATTTAGTTTTGAGAGAGACAGAGCATGAGCGGAAGAGGGGCAGAGAGGGGGACACAGAATCCGAAGAGGGCTCCAGGCTCCCAGCTGTCAGCACAGAGCCCGACGCGGGGCTCGAACTCGTGAACCGAGAGATCATGACCTGAGCCGACATCAGGAGTTGGACGCTTAACCAACCGAGCCACCCAGGTGCCCCTTAAGATTTTATTTCAAGGTCATGTCTACACCCGAGACCAGGCATCGCACAGAGCGCCCGCTGAGCCAGCCAGGCTTCCCCGCAGCGCCTTCTTGGAGCCATTGGTCCTGGTGCCCAGTCTCCTGCTACCGCTCGCGTTGGTTGGTCGTTAGTTGTGGCCCATGCTGTGCCGCACCTCGGGGCATCCCTTCGTCAACATCTGGGAACGAATGCCCTTCCCACCCTGCCTGTGTGAGACCCGGCTCCCGGATGCACATTTCACTTTGTGGGGCACATCTCCAAGAGCTCCCCGAAACCCGGTGCCTGGGAGGGGAAGGCTTTGTGTCACCAACTGGCGGGCGGGCTCTTTATCCTGCCCCGCTCTTTCTTTGTTTGCCTGGGGGTAGGAATTTGGGATGGAAAACATTTTGTTCAGGATTTTCCCAGGTCCCCTAGCTCCCAGTGTTGCTACTGGGAAATCAGAGATACAACTGATTCTTTTTTATTTCATTTTTTTAAAGTTTATGTATTTATTTTTGAGAGAGAGAGAGAGAGAGAGAGAGCACGTGAGAGAGAAAGGGGCAGAGAGAGAGGGAGAGAGAGTCCCCAGCGGACTTCACGCTGTCTGCACAGAGCCCAGCACGAGGCTCGAACTCATGAACCATGAGATCATGACCTGAGCCCCCCAGGCGCCCCGAGCTGCAACTGATCTTGGAGCCTTTGCATGAAGGTGAATCTGAAAAGGTCTGAGAAGGTTTCTTGTACTGTTTCTTTGAGAACTTCCTCCCACGCCCTTTCTCCTGTCAATTGGACGCCTGAATTGTTTCTTTTTCACATTTTTCTCCCTTATTCCTCAACTCTTCGTCTACTTAACGTGCTTCCTTGGGGATTTCCACACCTGGGCTTCCCATTCCTTTGATTGTTTTTACTAACCTATATTTAATTTCTGAGTAATTAAATTTCTAATTTATTTCTAATATCATCTTCTTGTTTCATAAATCCTGACTTACCTCTGAAAATATGTTACTAGGGCACCGGGCTGGCTCGGTCGGTGAAGTGTGCAACTCTTGACCTCGGGGTCGTGAGCGAGCCACACGTTGGGCGTAGAGATTACTGAAAAAGAAAATAAACTTAAAAAAAAAAACTAATCAGTTACCATTTTTTTTAATTGAGGTTTTTCTTTTGTATTTATTTATTTATTTATTTATTTTAAGTAAGCTGTGCACCCAATGTGGGGCTTGAACTCACAACCCCGAGACCAAGAGCCGTACATTCTGCAGACCGAACCCGCCGGGTTCCCCTCAGTCACCATTTCTTTCTTTCTTTCTTTTTTAATTTTTCTTTTAATGTTTACTATTTTTGAGAGAGACAGAGAGCAAGCAGGGGTGGGGCAAACAGAAAGGGAGACACAGAATCCTAAGCAGACTCCAGGTTCCGAGCTGTCAGCACAGAGCCCGACGTGGGGCTCGAACCCACGAGCTGCGAGATCATGACCTGAGCCGAAGTCAGATACTCAACCGACTGAGCCACCCAGGTGCCCCGATTTTCTCATCTTTAAACATTGACCTTTTCTCTGGGACGTTTTCTAGAAAAGCGCCCACTGATCTCATTCCTGAGGACACCGTCCCGCCTCCAGGAAGCGGGCGGGGAAGGGGCAGGGGTCTCCGCACTCCCGTGGGCATGCAGACACTGTTTTGACCCAGACGCTCCTTTGACCTGACTTGCTTGGTGTTCCTGCCGCTAGTCATGCCCTTCCTTCCGGTTCAGGTCCTACGCAGTAAAGCAACAGGAGGATGACGAGGAAGAGGAGTGTGTGTGAGCTTGCTCGTACACGCTCGTGTGCCCAGAGTCCTCCGAAAGACCTCTCCTGGGGAGTGACGGCTGGACGGGCCGAGTCTGTATCTTGGGAGAAAGGTTCCAGCCTGAGGGTCGAGCGCAAATTGCCCCGTGGCTGGAGAAGGGGGAGAAAGGGTAGAAGTGGTCTGGCCCGCGGGGGAGGGAGCCAGGGGCCCCACAGCACAGGCCCGGGGCGACCACAGTAAGCACCTGAGTTTCATGGTTAGTGTGGCTGGGGCCACTGGACGGTTTGGCCCCGGGAGCCCTGGATACAATCTACATTCACGAGTCTCTGGGCGCCTGGCTGGCTGAGTGATGGAGCGCGTGACTCTTGATCCCAGGGGTGTGGGTTCGAGTGGCCCCACGTTGGGTGCAGAGATTATTTTCAAACAAAGTCTCTAAGTGGGGCGCCCGGGGGCTCGGTCAGTTAAGCGTCCGACTCCTGGTTTCGGTTCAGGTCGTGATCTCACAGTTTGTGGGATCGAGTCCCGAGTCGGGTTCTGCACTGACTGTGGAGTCTGCTTGGGATTCTGTCTCTCTCTGTCTCTCTCTCTCTCTCTGTCTGCCCCTCGCTCACTTGCACCTCTTTCTCAAAAAACTGAAAAAGAAAGAGTCTCCCTGGGCTGTTGTGTACAGAACAGGAGCCGGCTGTTGGTGGCTGGGGGCCTGGGGGGTGGAGCTGGGGGGGATTCAGGACGTACTGGAAGGTCGGCTGACAGGGTTTGCTGAGGACTGGATGACAGATGAGAGAAAAGAGGTGGAGGGCCTCGGCCCTGTCGTTTTGTTTCGGTGCCGTTTTCGGAGGCGGGAGGCAGGGGGGAGGCTTGGGGGGGAGATCAAGGGGGCATCGGGCCGTGTTGAGTGCGGGGGGCCGGTCAGGCATCCGGGTGGAGACGGCCGGTAAGTGTGGACATTAGGGGACTGTACAGGCCCGACGTGAGTCCTCGGTGCGTAGATGCGGCTTACAGCAGGGAGCTTGACATGATCTCTCTGGAAGCTTGGGGGCTCAGGGCGGTGCCGGAAGCCGAGCTATCCAACCAGCCTGATGGCGGGGCCCGGGCGGTGGACGGATCGGGACCGCAGGCCGCCCACCGACAGCGAAGCTTCTTATATTCCCGCTTTTATGTAATTTGGCCTTAATAAAAGTACCTGGGGAACTGTCTTTTGGGGAATTGCCCTCCACAGGCCCCCTGGGAAAAGAACCATTGGGGAAAGAAAATAAGGTTCTGCAAGGAAATTGTGCGGCCCTGCATTTAGCCCTTGCCACCCCCTATAAAGACTCCTCTACCTAAAGGAAGGATAGCCTCCTACATTTCCCAGCCAAGGAAGGAACAAATAAATGGATTTGAAAGCCCCACTCCCGCAACAAAGAAGTGTATCCATGGGCACAAGTTACTCCAACCCATAGGCCCACTTGGCCCCCAGGAGGCATTCCAGATGATGACTGATCCTAGTCGGTTAAGGTACAGAACGGTTCGTTAGTTTCTAGGTGCATTGTCTCTCTGAGAATGTGTAAGGCGTGGGTTCCTAAGGCCCTCTTGGCCCCCTTCTAGCACCTTGGACCGAGACGAACACTTTTGTTCCCCAAACCACAAATGGTTCGGGGAAACAGCTAAGAGGTCATGTCCCTGTAACTGTTCCGCCTGAGGGGTTGAGAGATAGATGACCTTTCATGAAAACAGCAAAGCAAATGCTCTATAGATTATGGATAAACGTAGATACATAATGAAAATAATGTAAGAAATTAATCAATAAGCAAAGGGCAGGAGGAAACGTTATGAGAAAATAACCACGTTATTCCTTAAAGGGTGATTACACATGGGAATGTTTTTAGACTCAGGTAATGCCAGAAAACACAGATGACGCACGCTACAAGGAAATTGCTAGCAAATATAATGCCACGTTTGCCACAATAGAGTGGCCAGTCTAACCCACTGCTGTGGTCTGTGTCCATTTTTGTTTCTGCTTTATTTTTTTTTTTTCACTTTTTTGCCGACACCGTTCATCCTTCGGGAGCCCCCGGAGCCGCTGGAGCTGGACTCCGGCAGGGCGGGGGGCGGGGGGCCTCCCGTGGGGCGGGGTTTGCAGGGGTGCCGTTGCTTCGCGGCTAGGGGTGCAGGAAAGAGCCGGGGGCTCCCCCGCCCTAGGCTCCCCGTTCCCAAGCCCGCCCCCGCTGGCAGCCCTGGCCCGGGATGCCTTCCTCTCCCGACTCCCGAGCCCTCCCTGATTCTGGGGAGCCAGCGGCCTCCCTGTCGGCAAGACCTCACTTTGCAGGCACCCACCTTAGCGCCTCTTCCCCTCCGGATATGGGCCCCACTCCCCCCTCAGCCTCTCAGTCAGGTGGTCCCCGGTATCCTCCTGGGGGAGCCACACTATTACCGTATCACGATTCGATTCGCACTCACTGTGCTGTGGCCTTGAGAAATAGACCCACGATTAAGCCCCATGTTCCCCGGAGCCTCTTGAAGGACAGGGTCTGAGTGTCACCGTGGAAAGAGCTGAGGATCCCGAGCCTAGAAAGGCTTCTAACTCCGGGGTGGGGGTGAAGCCTGACCCCCACCTGCTGAGCCCGCTCTCCCCACCTCCTTACAAAGCCAGCTCCCCTGGACACATACATTCGAACGGGAATAAAAATAGACAAAAGGGGCGGGGGCGGTGCCTGGATGGCCCAGTCAGTTGAGCGTCCAACTTCGGCTCGGGTCACGATCTCGCGGTCCGTGAGTTCGAGCCCCGCGTCGGGCTCTGTGCTGGCAGCTCCGAGCCTGGAGCCTGTTTCAGATTCTGTGTCCCCCTCTCTCTCAACCCCTCCCCTGGTCACATTCTGTCTGTCCCTGTCTCTCAAAAATATATGTTAAAAAAATTAAAACTAGACAAAGGGGGGACGAGGAAAAACAGGCGGCCCACCAGGCAGGGGTGCAGGCGCGGCCCGAGGCTCAGGAGCCTGCGCAGTGCCGCCCCCGCCTCCCTCCCCCTCCCTCCGTCCTGGGAACCAGCTGCACCTGGGCCTAGGGCCTGTGTCTAACTTCCAGGCCGAGTGCGGGAATGACCTTGACCTGACCCGGGAGACCCGGACAGCAGCGGGGCGCGGCCTCCACTCTGGGTCCGCAAGCCTGCGCCCACGCACGACCCCCACCCGGTCCCGTGGGGAAAGAGCATCCACGGAGATTCTCTCTCCGAAACCGCTGCGTGGCTGTGCCCCACACCCTCTCCTCTACGACCACAGCGCCCTTCGGTCGATTCCCAAACTTGAGCCCCAGGAACACTGAGCCCGGGGCGCCCCAGCTGCCTGCCTCACGCCCCGTCCTCCCGCGTGTCCCACACCCTATGGGCCGCGTCAGAGAGGACTTTGCTCAGGGACGAGTGTCACAATACTCCACAAACAGCAATGCATTTATCCACACGAAAGCAAACAGCACTTTAGAAGTTGCTGGAAGTGTAGAAACTTCGTGGTCCCGTCCCCAAACCCCTATCTTCGTCACATTGTTTAGGACTCTGGATACAGATCTGTCCCCTGGTCCCCAAATCGATCCTGATACTCTTCCCTTGGAGCATCACTCTTCTCAACAGACACGGGCCGCTGTCAGCCAGGCACCAGCAGAGACGGTCGGCGTCAGACCCCGTCCCTGTCCCGCCAGGAGCGGCAGTGCGGGGTTCAGGATCCCGTCCCGCACCCTCAGGCCTGCAGCCCGATGTCACCGTGCATCCACCGGGGCCGTCCTCCCTCCTTGGGCCTCTACAGGGACACGGATTCCAGCCTGATGAGGCTACCGTGAGGGATAGCACGACAGGTTGTGCAAAGTTCCTATGTGCCTGGCACGTCACATCACGGGAGCTCAACAGGTGGTCACAGTTATTGATAGCAGATAAAGGTGGTGCTACTTCCCAGATGTCGGTCAAGTGTGAGAGTCACTAAGGCTACAGGAGTTCGGAGCTGCACGAAGTTCACCAGGGCGGCTCCGTGGAGAAGTGGGACTTAACGGAGTTGTCAGTTTCAATGACAGAACCCCCCGCTGAGTCTGAATCTCAGATTAAAATGAATACTTCAGTAGAAGTGTGCCCCAAATATTGTCTGGGTCTTACTCCGACTGAAACAGTATTCACTGTTTATCTGAAATTCAGATTTAACTGGGGATGCCCTATTTTCATTTGCTAAATCCGGAAAGCCTGAACGTGAAGAGAGGGCGGCTTGCATGGCCGGGAGGCAGGGGAGGAGGAGGAGGGGATCTGCCAGGCAGAGGGGGGAACAGGGACAAGCAAGCAGGCTGACACTGCATTATTCTTCACATTGTCGCAGTTGAGGGAACCGAGACCCAGGACCGCTGCTGCCTCGTGTTTAACCCCCCAGCCCTCCTGGCTTCCAGGCACCGCGTCTCCCTGGGGCAGCGGGGAAACCAAGGAAAAGGACACGAACGCCACCTTCACGTGCAACCCACGCGGGGCGGCCCCTGTCCCGGGAATTCTGCTCCAACACAGCCTCTCGGCCGGCCGCCGACCATCATCAGCTGTTGTTGTTGTGGTTGTTTCTTTTCGAGAGTTGACCGCCACACCTAGCCTGCCACACTGCCACTCCCTTTAACGCTTGCTCGGAACCAGGCTGCGTCTGGGGCACTCAGGTGAATCGAATGTTCCTTCCCTGCTCGGTGTGGGGCTCCGCCCTATCCGACCCCGCGACCAGCACAAAGAAGAGGGCGCAGGTGCCGAGAGAAACGCCCTTCATCCGTCAGGTGCCACGGAAGGTCATGACGAAGATCTACCACAGGTCACCTTGCCCCCCACAAATGCTGTCCCCAAGGGGTTTCCACAGGAGATAGACATTGTGTTTCAGAACTACAATCAAACAAAACCAGATGGTCTTCAAACTATACCTTGAATTCCACTAATTCTAAATTCAGCACAATTACATCTATATTCCATCGAGGCAGGGCTCGAGGACAATGAAATTTAAAAATATATCTTAAAGTGTGATGGCTGTTACCAAATTAGGTCTGCCCAGTAATCCTGTTAAGAAAAAAAAAAACAGTTTAGGGGCGCCTGGGTGGCTCAGTTGGTTGAGCGTCGGACTTCGGCCCAGGTCATGATCTCCCAGTTCGTGGGTTCGAGCCCCGCATGGGCTCTGTGCTGACAGCTCAGAGCCCAGAGCCTGCTTTGGATTCTGTGTCTCCCTCTCTCTGCCCCTCCCCCCAGTCACACTGTGTCTGTCTCTGTCTCTCTCTCTCTCAAAAATAAATAAACATTGGGGCGCCTGGGTGGCGCAGTCGGTTAAGCGTCCGACTTCAGCCAGGTCACGATCTCGCGGTCCGTGAGTTCGAGCCCCGCGTCGGGCTCTGGGCTGATGGCTCGGAGCCTGGAGCCTGTTTCCGATTCTGTGTCTCCCTCTCTCTCTGCCCCTCCCCCATTCATGCTCTGTCTCTCTCTGTCCCAAAAATAAATAAACGTTGAAAAAAAAATTAAACAAAAAAAAAACAGTTTAATTCAACAGATATGAACCAAGAGCCCTCTCTGGGCACGGAGCTGAAAGGGAGGCACCGCTAAGACCCAGCTCTGGTCCCCACAGGGCGTGTGACGGCGACAGACACACATTCAGTTGAATTTCAGAAGGGAAAGGACACAGTGAACTTTGCTAAAGACGAAATGTCGGGGCCCCTGGGTGGCTCTGTCGGTTGAGTGTCCGACTTTGGCTCAGGTCATGATCTCACGGTTTGTGAGTTCGAGCCCCGCGTCGGGCTCTCTGGCTTCAGAGCCTCCGTCCCCCTCTCTCTACCCACCTCCTCCAACCGGCTCCCTCTCGAAAATAAACACTTAAAAAAAAAAAAAAAAAGGAAAAATGTCAAGGGGGCCCAGCGGAGGGAGTCCTTCATGCACACCGTGGGGAGGTGGTGCTGAGCCACCGGGAGGTCTCAGTTTGACGGTGGCCCAGGCAGAGAGAGAGACTGAGAGAGGGAAGTGTCAGCAAAGGTGGAAAGGAGCCATGATGCAGGAGGGTCATCCCAATCATCATCTAACTTATCAAATGTACACGCAGTACCCTAATTATTACGTGTTGTCAAATATTATCACGCCCGCTCGCTTCAGAAGTAAAAATCACACACCTGCATTATGACCCCTACGGGCCTTTAACTGATGATTTATAAGTACGGTGGCTTTTACAAAGATGCTAATTTCCCAGACTAAACCACCCTCCCAAGTCCCGAGGCCCTTCCCGCACATTCCAGCCCTGGGAACACATGCCGGGCCAACAACGGGCTCCTTCTCTGCCGGCCAGAGTCGGCCGGCCCCTCCGCATCAGTGCCTCTAAACTCCCTCGTTAACCCGCGCTCCGGGCCACACAGGCACACGGGTTACCAGCTCCCCATACGCAGCGCCAGACAGGAAACACATTTGGAGGATTTTAAACAATTTTAAAATGTGCCTTCAAATTTTACAACTCGCTTTACTCGCCCGAGGGAGGAACCAAGCCCTTTATATAAATATCACCCAAACAGGCCCACTCTTTATCCCACCCAGCTCGGGGCTCTGGGCTTTTCGGTGTGAGGCGTGGGGTGAGTTTGGGAGGTTTTGTTTATTTTGATTTTTTTGTTTTCATTTCATCTGTGTCTTCTGCGGTCACTGGCCTTCTCAGTCGTGTTTACTTTATAGGTGCTCCGGTAGCCACACACACAGCCCAGGACAGACCCTGCACGGCCCGGGCGGCCTGTGTGGGGAAACACCCAGGGAAAGAGCCTCCCGGCCAGGCGGCCGGCGGTCCCCAGGGTCGGGGCAGCTGCGCAACAGAGGAAGGGCCCCTGTCCTCCTAGTGGCGACGGGGGGGGGGGGGGGGGGGAAGGCACCCAGAGTGAGCCGGGTGAGAAGGGCCCCTCCTGGGCAACCAGCCTCCCACCCGGTGCCCTCACCCGCGGGGGCCCAGGGCCGTTTCACTCGCAGCCCTGTCACTGGCTCACAAACTGGGGTGTCCAGTCAACCTGTCGTTATTCCTTGTATTTTGGGGTTTTTTTGTTTGTTTGTTTTTTGTTTTTTATTCTTTTTTTTATTCCTTGTATTTTGTATCACCTTTGGCGAAGCACGACTGACGCGCAATAACATTCACACGTGTTCAGGATCCAGGTTGCCGGCGACTTTCGACATCCCCCAGGCGACCAGCACCCCGTCCGGATAAACAACACTTCAGTCTCCCAAGAGAGCGGCTCCTGCCCCTTCCAGTCAGACCCCCATCCGCGCCCCCCTCTCCCAGTCAACCGCTCGCCCGCTTCTGGTCACTGTGATTAGATGTGCCTGCTCTGGAAACGGCAGCCCTCGGTTGGGGTCAGAGGCTGTTCTCTCCCCGCGCCCGCCTTCTCCAGTCCTACAGAGAAGCCAGGCGCATCTACTGGCGTGCAGGGATTTGCTGCTGCGGTCTACATGCAGAGAGTCCCGCGTGGGAGCCGGGGGAGAGGCGGTGGGACAGAGGGAGGTCTCAGGTGTGTCCTCGGCCTCCTCAATGGCAGGGACAGCAGGCAGATCAGGGGCTGACCAGGGCCTCGGGGCCTCCGGGCCCGATTCTGGGTCCTCGGTGACTGAGTGTAGCCCAGAGTTGGAGAGGTGCCCTGTCCCTAACCTGCGCCAGGGACCCAGCCCCACCTGGGGCTGCCCAGCCCTCCTCCCCCTCTGCCTGCCCGATGATGCCCTTGGCCGCTCGCGCCCAGGGCAGGGTGGTTCTCAAGCTGGGCCCAAGCTTTCTGCCAAGAGAACCCTTCCTGGGAGCCCATTGGCTGAGTGTGTGCCAAGGAGGAAAACCACCCAGCAGCGGGAAGGCACACCTCACAGGACACTCCCTGCTCCCCCAGGGCTCGGCGGCAAAGCCCGCGTCCTCAGACAGGACTGGACATCCTGCGACACGAAACGTGGCGGGTCTGCCCTTGGTCCGGCCCCGGGAACGGCGCAAAGGGAACCTGGGATCGCCAGCACTCCGAACTGGGACGCACGGGACGCCCGGCAGAGGCGGTGGGGGTGAGGGGTGGACAGGGAGGTCCCTGCCGCCCACCTCCCCCCAGCCCAACAGCAGTGGCCAGCTGGGACAGGTGAGGAGGAGCCCCGTCTGAGGGGGACCTTATGGGGGGGCTGGGGGGCCACGTCAGGAGCCAGGAGCGGCAGCCACGCGGACTGGACTCCGTCACTGTCACTGGGGGCCTTTGCAGTAAAGTCACAGTTGCCACAGTAACAGCTGGTCTGGTCCCGAGGTCTCTCCACGAGCCAGGTTCTCCAGCTTTCCACGCGCTCTGTCTTCTCGGTACATCATCTCACGTAACCCTCGCCGTGACCCTTTGGTATTTCATAAATGAGGAAACCGAGGCTCAGATGTGATGCGCCCAGGGTCACATCCTAGGGAGTGACCTAGTGCAGTCACAGAACTGGGACCCCAGCTTGCCGTCTGCCTCCGAAGCCCAAGCTCTCAGCCCAGGTGAGGCCCGGAGAAGCAGGTGGCCAGGGGACAGGTGCCTCCGGCCACTCCCTCCCACACTCTTCCCCTCCCCCCCCCCCTCTGAAACACAGCCGTGCCCCTCACCAACCTGGACTCCCACCCTCTGTCTTGAAAGCTGTCCCCACGTGTGCCTCCTGGGGCCCCCTTCCTCAGTTTCCCCTATGCATCTCCAGGCTCCCTGAACGGGGTGGGGGGGGGGCGGCCACTGGTTCTCTCCTCTTTATCTACAACTGGGCCCACGTTTCTCCACCTGGAAACAGTCCCTCCCTGCACTCTGAAAGCCTCGCACCCACCAAGCTCTCCTAACGGACACCTGCTTGCCTGCCCCGCTTCTGTCCTGTGCTGCTCCCAGGGGCAGAAGCCCAGCTTTCCTGTAGGACTGCTCATCCCCAGCCCGCCTCCAGGTCCGGGAGTGATCCAGTGTCCTGAGCCTCACCCAGCACGGCAGTGTCCAGGCACAGGGATGGCTTTGGGAACGGGCACGTGGCCCACAGCGGGACACGGGAATCGTTCTTGGCTCTTGCTTAAACGGCGGAGGGTTCCTCTGGGATGATGACTAAGGTCCTAGGAGGCCAGCCCAAAGCCGGCATTTTGCCTCCCTGGTCCCCTCCTTCCTGGATGCCCACCTGGCTCCCCCTCCCCGCAGGCACTGCTTGCAAGGCGGCTCTGCCTTCTCCCGGTTGGGCTCCAGGGCCTCCAACCCGTTCCGGGCCCCACCTCCAGGCTGCTATCTCAGAGCCCTGCCCCCGCCCGGCCCTGAATGTGCAACTTCTCAACCTTTCCTCAAGCACTTCACAGCTGACCTGTTCAAGGAGAGCTCCCCGCAGGCCAGCCTCTGGCTTCCACAATAGAAATGGACTCCAGGCCGCTGAAAACCGAAAAGGTTTATTTTGGATGGAAATTCAGTAGTTCATACAATGGATGGAAAGGCTGGGAACATGGCTTGGGTGACAGGCAGGGACCAGGGTACGAGGGGCAGCCGGAGACGCGGCCAAGACCACAGGAACAGCCTAGCAGGAAGCCAGTCCTCAAGTCCCCACATCCCGAGTCCCTCCTTGGCATCAGGGGCCCCAGGTGGGGCGCCTGCCTGACTGAGCCCGGCGGGAAGGCCTGGGAGAGGGAGCTAGCGGGCTTCTCCACAGCTCTGCCTCCTGCCTGGGCCCCCAACGCTGACCGGACAGCCCCACCCTCCCTCCACATCCTAACAGCCACTGTATCCCACAGAGATCCTTTCCAGAATGGCCTCGCGTCTCTGTGTCCCCAGTGGCCCGCACCTTAGACCAGTATTCATTGACCTTTTCTGGGAGCAGCCACCAGAACGGGAAGGGACAGTGGTCACAGCAGGACTCCCAAGCCAACTGCCTCGGTTCAGTTCCGGCTTCACCACCCTACTAGCTGTGTGACCTCAGGGGAGTCATTAAGTTCTCTGCACTCCCAGCTTTGCCCATCGGTAAAGTGAGGTCGCTACAGCTACCCGCCCCATATGGTGCTCGTGAAGATGATGCACATTAATGCGCGTAATGAGCTTCAAAGGAGCCCCGGCACCCGGAAGGTTCTGGATCGTGAGCTGATTATTATTCCTGGGACACCTCGCCCCTCCCCACACTGGAGTCTCCAAACCTTCTCTGGGCTCTGCCTTCCGTCAGCCTATGGCTCCCCAAAGAATACAACCCACCTGCTTGTCTCTGAGGCCCAATCTGAATGTCTGAACATCCCGTCCGCGGCCCATGGGAAGCCAGCCTCCCTGTAAACGACTGCTGTAAAAGGCCCCCTCCGGGATGTCTGTCCCACCCGACTCCTCCCTGACACAGGGACTCACGCCCGAGGGGAGCTTTCCTGCCAGGTCCCACAGCATTTACACACCCGCCTTGTACATCAGCTCTGTACGCTCCTGCCCTCCCTGCACCCAACCGGGCTGTGTGTCCCTCCCCCACCTTTTCTTAGCCAATCCCTCCTCCTCCGTGAGACCCAGCTCCCCAGGACCCGCAACTAGTGAAGGTGATGATGCCCAGCCCATGGGGGGGTGGGGTGAGAGGCCTGGAGGGGAAGAGCAGGTTTGGAGGCACAGACTCCCCAAGTCCTTCCTGGCACACCCACAGCTCAGGGAAGAGTGGTCTGTCCCATCCCTCAGGGCATGGAATGCCCTTGCCCACCATTCCTACTTGGGGACTCCCCCCACTCGTCTGCACCCCATGAACCTCAGGGCTCTGGGCAGCCGTGCTCCTGGGGAGTCCACCAAGGACCGCCCCATAGGACCAGTGCGTGTGTTCCTGGGGCCCCCCAGCACCTGTACCGGGGCTCAGAGAGGTTAAAGAGTGTTCTCGTTTCTAAAGCTGGGGCGCCCCGTCTCTCCTGCTCTGTCCTGCTCGCAGGTCATTACCGGCCTCCCCGGAAGTGCCTGACACACAAACCAGCCTCCGGAAATGTGGGTGGCGTGGGAGGTAAGCTGTACTGCAGGGACCGGCCAGGGCGGGCTGAGCCCTGGAGCGCTGTGTCTCCTCGGCCTGTCCCACAAGCCCCCTGGGGTCCCCTCTCCTCCCCCCCCCCCGCTCCCGCCCAGGGGCTTTGGTGCCAAGGAGCTCCCCTCTCCACCCCTTCCGTCCACTTGCCTCCATTGGCCCACAGCAAATTGGCACTGGGTGCCAAGGCCCTTCCTTCACACCCGGGGCAGGCAGGCAGCGAGGTGCGGAAGGGAGGAGGCAGCCACACACGGCGTGCCCATGTGAGCTCTGATTCCGTCCCCTCTCCCCGCCCGGGGTTTCCTCGCCTGGTCAGTGGGGGCCCAATTCCTGCCTGTGCCTACCTCACAACGTGAGGAGTCTGTAAAGATGAAATGGCACGTGATAAAATACGCAGCCGAACACACTGGAAGGTCATAAAATGTTACACAAACGCAAGGGGTTCCGAGCTGGCCGTAACACGGGCATTAAACCGCAGCCTCACAAAGACATTCGCCATAAAACCTGCCGAGCTGTGGGGAAGGGGCCGGCTGGGCCCGCTCCCGAGGGCGCTGTCACCTCTGTGCTTCTCCACGTTTTCTGCGCTGATCCTCTAGTCCTCCTACAATCAGAAAAAAAAGTGTGTAAAAGGAACACTTTTGAGATAAAAGCACCTAAGGTCCTGCCCTTGTACCAACCATGTCACAGTGAAAGCTTCCGGCCAGCGGTGGAAAGGAGGTTGATGGTCCTGTCAGGCGAATGCTCTCCTGCGACCTGCACGGGCCTGTCCACGCTGGGGGCCCCGAGGCTGGGGAGCTGGGAGCAGGGACCTCCCCCCACCCCCACCGACTGGGTTCCAGGACACAGAGGGGGGGCCCCACAGGAGCGGCCCAGAGGGTCGCGGCTTCATGCCTCACCGCTCAAACTTGAGCTGAGAGGAAGTGAGAACAGAGCTTATTAGAGACAGAGAGAGTAGACAGGAGACTCGGGAAGGAGAGGAGAGTGAATCTCCCCTTGGCCTGGGGTCTGGGGGAGTCGGTGGTCTTGGAAACCGTGATCCTGCCCGTCACTCCTTAGGCGCTGACTGCTGTGCTGGAAGAGGTCACTGGCCCCTTGACCTTCACCGGAGGATATGCACTCTTCCCGGAGGCGCCGCGTGTAAGGTGTGGGGGCGGGTCCTAGCAAGAGCAGAGGCAGTTTTGGTGGGGCCCTTTCGCTTCCGTCTCAGAGGGACTCCTAGCCCTACATCCAGCAGTCTCTTCTTCCCTGCCTAGAGACTCAAGGCTCACCACGATGTCCCAAAGCACCCCACCCCTCCCGAGCTCCAGATCACCCCCCTCTGGCTGCCCTCTGGGACCCTCCCGTGGAAGTCCCAGAGGGGCACGGGGCTCTGTTCGGTGCCCACCCCTCCCCCAGGCTAACAGGTTTCTACTGGGAGCAGAGTAGGCCCCATGTGGGGGAGGTGGGCCCCAGCCCCAGACAGAGCGTCCCTTCCCCTCCCTGGAAGGTGTAGGTCGGGCCCTGAACACTGAGCCAGTTTTTTCCCCTGAGGCTAATCGGTCTAGGAAGTTGCTAGAAAAGATTTCCTTACCAGATAAAAAGAGGCCTTTAAAAGGAGAAGACCTCACACCCCCACCCCTCCCACCGCGGGCATGTAGCTCTGTGGCCGAGGCCACCACCTTGTGACCAGGGTGCTGAGGGCGGCAAAGTGGACAAGCAGAGGGCACTGGCTCCATGACCACACGGATGAGCGGCCATCCTGCTTCCAGAGCGCTCTGTGCTTCGGGAAACATAAACCTCCTGTTTAAACCGGTACTTGGTTTGCCCCCCAGGTCTGTTCCTGTCCTGCATTCCCTACGCAGAAGCGGCTTTCTGCCCGCCCCCCGCAGCCTCCTCCCTGCCCGTGCCTGGGGCTCGGCTCTCCTCCAGCAACGTCTAACCCGTCCCCTGGCCCCGCGCACTCCCACGGGAGCTAGCCACCCCCCCCAGCTCCCCCTCCTTGACCCACATTCTAAAATACAAATCCTAGTGCCCTATTCAAGTATCAGTGAGCCACAGAACGATGTCAAAATCCCAAGCCTGGACTCAATGACCTTGGCAACGTGGCCCCCAAACCACCTCCTGTCACACCCCCCAGACCCATTCTGTACTTGTAGCTCCCTCGGAGTGCTCCTGCACAGCCTCCCACCCCTCTGCCTGCTCCCTCCTCTCTCGATGTGCATGCCTACTCACCCTCCAAAACCCGTTTCAAGTATCCCCTCCTCTGTGAAGGCCCCCTCATCCCAAGTAAACATTCCTTCCTCGCTGAGCCCACAGCCTGTTGTCTCTTATGCCTCTATTATAACTCTTATCTTATATTCTAATTACGTATTTGCCAAGAGACTAGATTACTTTAGGGCAAGGATATACCTCAGAGTCCCCAGGGCCTCCCAGGACAGTGACGGGAGCGATTAGTCAGTTTTTGGTGCAAGAGGCACCTGTACACAATGCCTCCTGGTGTTTCTGCTTTCTGTGCAGAAGCCAGGATCCCATCCTTCTTAGCACTGCCCAGGCCCCGACTACCTCCTACGCCCCGTCCTGCCCCACCTCCTCTTCCCCGAGGGGACTCCCAGGGGAAGAATTCCACCTTCTCTCTGAGCCTGGCCCCCCTCTGGAGTTGGAAAACCCCCAGGGGACACATCCACCAGGTTCTGGCCACCTGCGCCCCCAGGGAGAGGACTGGACCAGTGGTCAGAAGAATCTGGCTTCCATGCGGCAACATGAAAATTCTCCAAAATCGAAGGAAGCAGATGTCGAGTTCATCTACCATGTGGGCCCCTCGCCTACTGTCCTGCACGAAGCCCCCAGCCCTAAACCAGGGCCCGGGCCAGAGCGGGCACTCCATACACGCTTGCTGACTGAAAGTCAATGTCAGGGTTGTTTGTAAGTTCCAAGAAGCAATCAGCCCTGCTTAGCAACTGAGGAGTGCTTGAGTGTGTGCGTGTGGATGCTGTTATTTATTTCTGCATCTCTGCATTCTGAGAGACACTTATGCTGCCATTAAAAATGCTGTTTACAAAGAGTATAAGATGGAAGTTAAAAGGCAAAAAGAAGGACACAGCAGAAATGAGTCATACTTATCACACTAGCTAACAGCAAGCAAACAAAATCTCAAGCAAAAGGCTGGCAGGCAAGGGACAAAGGTGTCAGCCCAGGGGCGGCTGGCAGGCCCCACCCCTCTGTACTCCTGTTCTCTATTTTCCAACTTTTGAAAAACTGCTCACGTCACTAATAAAGTGGGAAATATACGCTGTATTCTCCAAAAGAACACAGAGCAGAGGCTGCTCTGGGCCCAGGACTCACCAGGGAATCCCCTCCCACCTCACCCCATTGCCCAGAGATGCCCTCAGGGGCTGCTGGGGTTAGACAGTGCCCCAGGACACTGGCCCTGGCCTTCCCTACCTCCAACCACAGGGCGCTGGGCAAGGGAGCGGCAATCACTCTCTGCCTGGTCCAGACGGGGAGACTGGCGCCCGCAGGAGGGCAGCGCCCCGCCCTCACAGGTGGATAGCACGTCTCCCACAGGCCGGGCTCTCCTAGGGCACTCGGAAGGCTAACCCTGTCCCTCGGGAATTCCCACAAAGGACTCACTAGGGGAATTTCCCAGACAGGCAGACAGACAGACAGACAGACAGCCACCTCAGACAGCTCCCGCCACTGAGCCCAGATGTTTGCCTGGGGGTGGCGGTGCTGAGAGCCAACACAGACGCATAAGTCAGCGGTGAGAGGTAGTCCAAAGCAGGAGCCCAGAGGAGCGCCGCCTGGGCAGGCTGGGGCTGGGACGGGGAGGGGACCGGAGGAAGCCGAGTCTCAGAGCGGAAGTGCCCGGTGTGGTCTGCGTCTGGATCGCACGCTGCCTGCAGCCCCCTTCTCGGTCCAGCAGGCGTCGCCGCGGCTCTAGGGGTGGCGGGGCGGGCGAGGGGCGCGGCGCGGCGGGACTGCCGCCTGGGCCACAGCACCTACAGCAAACTAGCCAGCTTGTACGAACGGTGGCTCGTCTGCATCCCCTACTGGTCCGGGGGCTTCCCGAGGGCAGGGGTTCTGTCTTAGCCTCACCGTCACCCTCGGTGCCCATAACAACGCCCGGCCCCTGAGCGCCCCTCCAGGTCTGACAAGCGACCCCCGACGCACAATACATGGATCGAACAGTGCAGGGACCACAACCTGGAGTGGGAATGTTGGGGACAGCGCCGAGCCGGGAAGGCCCCCCGCCCTTCTCCAGCCGGCTCGCCCCCGCCCCGCCCCAGCCCTAGACGCGCGCAGAGCGCGAACGGACGTGGCCCCGCCGGGCTGGGCTGAGCTCGCCCGAACCTGCCCGGCCGGGCGGCGCGGCGCAGGGACCCCACACGTTCCCGGCCCGGCCCCGGCGGTGGGCAACCTGGGCCACCGTCTCTGCAGAGCCGCCGCCCCTCCCCCTCCCCGGGCTGCTTTTCAGAGCGGGGAGTCCGCAGAAGGGCCGCATCTCCCGTGGCGGGGACTCCCCTCCCTCCGCACACACGTAGTGACTGTGTGCCACGTGTGCCGGGTGCCCGGCGAGGCGCTGCCGACGCCGCGGGGGACTGGCAAAGCCCGCGCTCGAGGAGCTGCGGTGCTCGGGGGCACCGGGCAGGGGCCGGCTGCTCTCGCCGGGGGCACGCGGGAGGCCCACACCCAGGGCTCCTCCCAGGGGTCCTCCCAGGTGAGCCAAGCGCGCGGGAGGCGCCGCCGGGGGACCGGCGGGCGGGCGGGTGGACTTCGGCCCCGCAGCAGCGACGCGCTGCACGTCTGCAGCCGCGGGGCTGGGCCGCCGCCCGGGGCGGGGGCGGGGCGTACGCAGAGCCACGCGGCTACGCTCGCGAAGTGTTTACGGTCCGCGCGGGGGGTCTCGCCTCCCGCCGCCTGCGGCCGTCGGGGCGGGGGAACGGGGTGGGGGGTGGGAGGAGGAGGCGGGGCCGGCTCTCCCCGCCCCGGGCTCCTCCCCGGCGGGGCCAGCGCCGGACTGGCCGCGGCGTCCCGGCCCCGCGTAATTACAGGCGCTGTCGCCAGGCCCGGCCGTAAAAGAAGAGGCTGAAACGGCCTCGGAACCCCGGAGCTGCGTCCGAGACGGCCGGGAGCCGGCTTCCCGCGACGCGCGGCGGCGGGGACGGGCCGGCCGGGGGAGGCGCACACGCTCGCAACGCCAGCCGCGCGCGCACACAGCCCCGCAGTCACACGCGGGAGCCGCCAAAGGCGCGCAGGCACGCAGCGTCGGGCCCCCCGCCCCGGACGCGCACTCGAGCCTCAGCAAACACCTGCCCGCCCTGGCGCCAGCCCTGCTCCGGCCGGCGGCAGATCCCGGCGGGGACAAGGGCCCCGGGGGGCCGAGTCCGGCGGGGCCGGGCGCCGGGCGAGGGGGAGGGGCCCGCCGTGCAAGCCCCCGCCCCTCCCCACGGCCGCCTCTCTTCACACGCGGTTCGCTAACACTTGCACACTCACGCCGGAGCTGCACACACGGCTGCGGAGCTACCCACAGATGCCTTCACACTCGCGCGCCATCACACGTATTGACGCGTGCCAGATGCACATGCGGGCTTGCGGTTTGTCACACTTTGGGAATGCCCAGATTCTCACAGTCCGTATCCAAAGCCCGTTCGCACGGCACACACGTGTGTTGGCGCACACGCGCGCGCGCGCACTCACGAACACGTCAGTAGTGCCCTTTGGCCAACTAGAAACAAGAGAGGGCGCCCCTGGGACCCAGGAGCCCGGGTGTCCCTCCCTGTCACTGGCGGAGATGGGCAGGGGCGCCCTTGGCCCCAGCCGCACACGTTACACACCCGATCACACAGGGTCGCACTTTATTCCCGGCATCTAGGCGATGACACCATCTCGCGAACAAAGACAACATTGACAAACCCAACAAAAACAAACAGCCGCGTGTGTAGGGAGGAGCAGCCGAGCGCGGAGTCCGGGAAAGGCGGGTGGGAGGAGAGTGGGATCGCGGGCGCCCGAGCCTGGGTGTGCTGGGCTCGGGGAAAGCGCGGGCCCTGTCCGCGACCTCGCGCCCCGCAGGACCCGCGCGCGGCGCAGCCCGACCGGGTCCCGCGCCGCGCGCTCGCAGTCCTGCACGTGCCGTGGGAGCCCTTCTCCCGCGCGCCACCGAGCGCCCCGCACGGCCCGCGGGCCCGCACGCACACCCACAGGCGAGCGGACTCGCGGCACACGGCACCTTCGTCGCGGCCGAGGCAGGAGTCCCGCTCCGCTCCCCTGCCCTCCCCTCCCCTCCCCTCCCCTCCTCCACCTCCCAGCCCCCAAGCCCCGGGGCAGCCGCGCGCCGGGCGGGGCGGGGCGGGGGCGGGGGCGGGGCGGGGTGGCGGGCGGCGCCGGCCCAAAAGGCGGAGTCGCCGGGCGGAGGGGCCAGAGCTGTGCGCGGTGCCGACTGCGCCGCCGAGACAGCCCGCGGGAACCCGGACCCCGAGGAGCCCCTCGTCCTCGCCCGGCCTGGCCAGGCCCCCCGCTATGGAGTTCCTCTGGGCCCCGCTCTTGGGCCTGTGCTGCAGTCTGGCCGCTGCTGACCGCCACACCGTCTTCTGGAACAGTTCAAACCCCAAGTAAGCCCCGAGTCTCCGCCCGGCAGCCCGGGCGCCCGGCTGGCACTGCCCACCCCCACCCCCACCGTGGCCCGGTTAACTGCCCCGGCCAGCCCCTGACCTGAGTCTTGGGGCCGTGACCAGAGGCGGGAGGGATCCCGTGGAGTTTCTTCCCCTCGCTTCTCCCCGGTAACTGGGACATAACTAGGAGTACCCCAGCCCTGGGCAGGAGCCTGCCTGCCAGTTACTTGCACTGGGTTCTCTCTGCCCTTCCTTTCCACCCCCCTGGCCCCCTGTTAACTCTGAAGTGAGGGACCCTTGCTGAACACTTCCTGCCTCCAGCCTGGACCACCCTCCCTGGCGCCGACGGCTCTCGTTCTAGGCCCTTCCACGACAAAAGCCTCTGTGCCTCTTGTCGCTTGGACGTCTGCCCACACAGATAGGTGCCTGATGTGACATGGGGAGTAAGCAGAATGTTCACTGTAATCCTGGAAGGACCCCTCAGGAGGGGCCTGGCCTTCTGGCTTCAAGCTTGTGCACTCCGTATTTAGGATGACCCTGGAAAGCTCCCCTCCACACACAAGGGAACCTTTGAGGTGGCATGAGTGGGGCGCATGCCTTGTGTAGTAGGCTGAGGGAGTCACCTGTTTATGAGATTAAGAGATGGGAGGAGGCAGGTCATGGGAAAGGTTCAGAAGGAATGGAAGGGGTTAAAAGGGTTACTTGGGGCTCTGGGCAGGAAGGAGTTAACTCATCCTGGGCAGGTTTAGGGCTAGGAGGCAAATGGCCCTGGGAGGGAGAAGCCCTATTGGACCCTTTGTTCTTGCCCTTGAGTTTTCTGAAGTTACGGGAACAATATTTGTGGGAAAACACCAGAGGTGGGTAGGGCGGAGCAGGGGGAGGAGGGCTGGGCAGCTCCGGCCAGGATAAACGCTCAGCTTGGCCACCCCCAGCCCTTGCGTGCCCGCCCCCCACTCTGCTTGAGAAATCCGTGGTGCCAGCTTCCTCTGACCCTGTGGCAGTGCTGCCTGGTGGGGGAGTCTGGAGGCTGTGGCTTGTGGGGCAGGAGGGAACCGCCAGCTGCTGCCAAGCCCAGGAGGCAATGCCCTCTTGCCCTTCGGCATCAGGGGCAGCCCTGCCCTCCCCACCCGATGCTGCTCCCACCTGCCTGCTCTGTACTTCCTTGACCCAGTCTCGCCCTAGTGGGAGAGAGCAAAGTCCCTGTTTATGCCCATGCCAGGTGTTGGCTGAAGGAGGAGGAGGGGACAGGAAGCCATGAGTAGGGAGGGGGGGACCCTGGCCTTTTCCGTTCCCAAGCTCCCAGGTTTCCTCTCTTTCAGGAAGGAGCCTCTTCCTTGCCCCCCCTCCCCGCCTTCCCTGACGCCGCTTGCCCCCCTTTCCCAGACGGAGAGCCAGAGTCGAAGGAGTGCTAAGTGGAACAGATTGGACCCCCAGGAGGGGGATAATGGGTGCCCCCACCAAGCACAGCTTCTGCCCTGTCCATCTGGCCACACACACACACACACACACACACACACACACCCTCCCATACCCAGGACTAAAGAGAAACCAGCCAGAGTGGAGTGCACAGGGGCCGAGCCAGGCCCGGCTGGCAGGCACAGACGAGGTGGCCCTGAGCTGGGTGGGTGTGGGGCTGGCTTGGGTGACTCAGGGCGGTGGGCCGGAGCGGGATCTCCAGGCCCCGGGCGGGAGGGCGGGGCTGCTGCGAGCCGGGCGCTGGGCTCCTGGGCGCTGGAGGGGCCGGCGCCGGCTTCCCGGGCCTGGAGGACTGTGCCCGGGGCAAGCCCTGGCCCTGAGGTCCTGGGGGCCGGCCGCCTCTGACCAGGTAGATTTTCACAGGTTCTCAGGAGTGCTGGGGCGGGTGGCGGAGGCGGAAGAGGAATGAGTCAGTGCCCGTCACGGGAATGGGGGAAAGACGCCAGGCCCAGAGCTGAAATACCTGTTCTGAAATGGCTTCTATGTTTATCTCTCCAGAGAGGAATTTTAAAAGCCTCTCCCTCACTGGCGCTCTCCTCCTCCCCCTCCCCGGTGGGGGAGGGGCCCGGGTGCTCGCCGCCCCCAGGCCGGGCCTCCGAGGGCGCCCGCCGACCGGGCAGGGGGTGCCACCCCCACCCCCACCCCGACCAGGCCGCTCGGCCGAGCTCTTGCCCCTCCCCCACCCGTGCCGGGGCCCGGGTTTGAAGCGGGTTGGCGGCCGGCCGCGCCGGGGGACTCCGGAGGGGCCGACCGGCTGGGGGGGGGAGCGGGGGGGGCGGGGGGGCGGCCCCTCCCCCGCCCGGACCCCGCCCCGCGGCGCCTGGAGCCAGGTGTCTGGGGCCGGGGGGCGGAGCCGGGCCGGAGCCGCAGGGGCCCCGGGGAGGGCGCTGGCCGCACCTGGGGCGGCCTCCGCCGGGCCGAGAGCTCCAGCGTTTCTGGAGCTCCTTCCGCGGAGGTGCGAGCGTGGCTTTGGCGATGGACGGGGAGGCCTGGGATGCTTTGGGAGGAGCGGACAAGGAGGCGCTAGAGTGGCGGATCCGGGAGTGTGTGCCGGCCTGGTGTGCCGGGGGCGGAAGTGAAGCCGACGAGTGTGAACGCGCCCCGGGGGCACGGGCGAGGGCGCGGGCGGCCCCGCCGCAGCTGTGCTGGGGCTGAGCGCGGCTCTCCGGCTGGGAGGGCGTCGCGGGCTGGGTCCCAGGCGGGGCTGGAGAAGAGCAGTCGGGAGCACAGATTTGGGGACGCGGTGAGTGAGCTAAGGACACACTCAGAAGCCCTTCCTTGGGCAAACCCCCAGGGGTTACGGGAAGTGGTCGGGCACCTGAAGGATGCCAGGCGGATGCAATTTAGAGGACGGACGCGGTGAGGGGGGTGGCACGTTCGAAGGTGGTGAGAAGACACTGAAGAGGTCAAGGTCAGAAAATACTGGGAGTTGAGGCTGTTCAGAAATCTCCGTGGGGGGCCAGGTAGACCCTCGCAGGCCCGCGGCTCTGGCCTGGAGCCTGGCCTCTGAGTGACCGTCTGTTGCCTCCCGCTCCGGGAACAGGTTCCGGAGCGAGGACTACACAGTACACGTCCGGCTCAATGACTACCTGGACATCATCTGCCCGCATTACGAGGACGACACCGTGGCGGCCGCCGCCATGGAGCGGTACACCCTGTATCTGGTGGAGCGTGAGCAGTACCAGCTGTGCCAACCCCAGTCCAGGGACCAGGTCCGCTGGCAGTGCAACCAGCCGAGCGCCAGGCACGGCCCGGAGAAGCTGTCGGAGAAGTTCCAGCGCTTCACGCCCTTCACCCTGGGCAAGGAGTTCAAAGAGGGACACAGCTACTACTACATCTGTGAGTCCCCCGGGCGCGCGCACGGGCCACACAGGGACGCAGCAGGTGTGATGCACGTGCTCAGTACGAAGCCACACACGGCCCTTCCGATCCTGAATTGTTTTAATCCACTCACGTTACACACGTGGTATGAGCTTCTGTGCACTGGGCACTCTGCCTGGCACCGCAGGCACAGAGATCAATAAAACACTGCAGGGTCCCTGTAGTCCGGAAAGCTGGAAAGCAACACACATAGGTGAACGGACCGTTAGAACGATGTGGTATGAAGCTATGGGCACAGGGGCCTTGGGAAAACGACCTGGGTACCTGCCAGGCTCAGGAGACTCAGAGAAGGGTTCCTGGGGACGAGGACCCAAGAGCTTAGGACAAGCCGAGGAGTTGGCCGGGCACGAGGGGTCATGTGCAATGGGTGCAGGACATCTTCAGGGAACGCCATATGGTCGAGTCTGAAGTAGGAGGGACACTGCACGTGGGGAGAGGTAAGCTTGGAGGGGACAGGGCACACACCACATGTCACGGCGGCCTAGGAAGTGCTAAGGAGTTTGGACTCTGCCGAAGGTGCTGGAGAGGCGCTGGTGGATTCAGGAGTTAGAAAATCAGCTGTGTGTAGAATGGATCCAGGCCTCGCCTTGTCACTGGGGCCTGGACAGGGAGAATACCAGGCAGGGGAGCATATTGTGAAGGCCTCGGCCAACTCCAGGCTGGGAGCAGTGAGGGAAAGGCCGTGCTCCTTTTAGCACCGCCTCCAAAGCCAAGGGTCATCCCAGACAATGGGAGGTTGAGCAGGAAGCAGAAAGCGGGCAAAGGAAGGAAGGTGGGGATGAAAGATGAGTGGGAAGCGAGGGGCTCGAATGAGCGGGGCCGGGGAAAAAAGAGGCGGAGAAGTTTGCACTTGTGATTTCTTCCAACAGAGGTTCCTCCCTTAATACTCTGTGGGTTTATCTTGCAGCCAAACCCATCCACCACCAGGAAGACCAGTGCTTGAGGTTGAAGGTGATCGTCAGTGGCAAAATCAGTGAGTGTCAGAGCCCTGTGGGCCTCCTTCCCGCACCTCTTTGCTGATCCTGGGCTAGTGAGCCGGGATGGCAGGGAAGTGCCACCAACGGCCCAGCCGGCCGCCGCCCGTGAGCCCCGCCCCCCCACCCCGGCATGGCACCTGACCCACTACGACCCTTGCCTTTCAGCTCCCAGTCCTCAGGCCCATGTCAATCCACAGGAGAAGAGACTTCCAGCAGGTAAGTAGCCAGAGAAAATTGGGCCTGGGGCACAGAGGGGGTCTGCTTAAAGAGGTTGGGTACAGGACGTGGCTTCCTTGCCAGGCAGGGGCTGGGGAAACCGTGCTGAGCTGAGGGCCAGAGCCAGCAGTAGGGCCACTCACCTTGGGGGCTTCCGCCCTCTCATCTTGCAGATGACCCAGAGGTACAGGTCCTACACAGCATCGGGCACAGCGCTGCCCCCCGCCTCTTCCCACTTGCCTGGGCTGTGCTGCTTCTGCCGCTCCTGCTGCTGCAAACCCCATGAAGACATAGGCCACACCCGGCCTGAGGATTTAGAACTGGGCCGAGGAGGCAGGATGGGCACCCTCACCTGTTCGGGGACCCCTCCCACGGCCCCAGTCCTCCTGGGAACCATTCCCACCACATGCACAAGCTGCCATCCAGCAGCCTCAAAACGGGTATCACGAGTTTCAGCCCAAAGGGGGTCGGCAAGCCTGGTAGTGCCATCACTGCCTCCACCTCGAGGGATGGACAGGGGAGTGGGGATAGGCCTTCCCCCACCATTTCTGCCCTTAAGCCAAAGGAACAAGCTGTGCAAGATGTGGCCTCTTGAGAAGGCCGAGCTGGAGGGAGCCTGCGGTCATACAGATGGACACTGAGCTTGGCAGAGATGCCCCTCCAGAGAGAGCCAGGATGCCCAGAGGCACTGGCTGCAGGAGGAGTGTGAGACAGTTTCATGCCTGGGAACCAGAGACGGGAGAGGCAGCGCGCTTGGGCTGATCCAGCACCTCCCCAAGACTTCCGGAAGTCTTTGGAGCTGCCGGGGGAGAGGGCTGCAGCCAGGCACTGCGTCCCGTCCCCTCCCATCTGAGGGTAGCACTCCGCAGAGCTGTGCCGGCAGGGGGGCTGTGCCAACCTGTGTCTAGAGTTTAGGTGTAGGGGCAGGGCCCACGTGGACAGGATCTGTATATAAACTTGATGTGTGTCTGTGATTTCTACAACTGGACTTTTTTTATACAAATAATAAAACAACGTGTTTATTTGGACATACTTCTCTGCTCCTCCATCCTAACTTAGGACCCCCCTACCATCACCAGAGGGTGGGGTGCTTCCCCGTCTGAGGATTTTCTGGGGCTCCGGGCTGCACCCCACTCTGGAAGTTCTTCCCATCCCCTGCCCCCTCGCGCTCCCGAGGCTCTGGGGTTTGGCGGGAACCGTGCGGGTGCTGGTGCGGGTGGGTGCTCGGGGCAACGCGGCCTGGGCGCACAGCCCAGCACAGCCCCAGCACAGCCCAAGCAGCGGGGCGTGGGAGGCCGCAGGAAAGTTCCTGTGGGTTGGCCTAGGGGGTCAGTGACGGGCGCTTGGGCGGGTGGGCCACATCACGCAAGGTTGGCCGTGTGGCTGAAGGCGGAGGGCACCTGACAGACCGGTGATTCCTGGCAAGCCCACTCAGGGAGGGGAGACCCTGGGAAGAGGCTTCAACAAAGGGGGAAACCTCTCAAGCCCTGGGCAGGTGCGTTTGTGAGCCGGAGCTCCGGGCGGGAAGGGCCCAGAAGCTTTGATTTGAGGTCGGCCACGTCGGCAAGAGGGTGGAGGCTGGGGTCCGGGCGGGCCGAGGGGCAGGCCGAGCGCGACCGGCGGGAGCCGCCGTCACCCGCGTGACCCAGAGGACGGCTTCCCAGCGGGCCAGCAGGGGCGGGGCCTGGCGCTCTGGGGGCGGGGCCCAGTTCCGGCGCGCCGCTGGAGCGGGCGGGGCTGCCGACCCATTTCCGGCGCACGGCGCCGCGCGGGGGCGGGGCCCCGGGGGCAGGGGCGGGGCTCCGGCGGCGCGGGCTGCCGGCCCAGCTAGTTGACGGTCGCGCGGGGCTCAAGATCCGACCCAGGGGGAGATGGAGGCGGGCGGCGTCGCCGACTCGCTCCTTTCCGGAGCTTGCGTGCTCTTCACCCTCATCATGTACTCCACCGGCCTGTGAGAGCGCGGCCGGGCTAGGCTGGGGCAGGACCTGGAAGCCAGGAAGGGACAGAGAGGGGACAGAGACGTGGCTGCAGCCCCAAGCTGCGTCCGAAACCCGGGTCAAAGTGGATTCGGGTTGAGGGATCCGGGGCCCAAGGGCGAGGCTGGGCACTTGAGGGAGAGTCCAGAGAGCTGAGGGTGGGGCCGGGACCTGCAGTGGTCCGGGGACGACAGGCATCGGGGGGTCTAGATTCCCCAGCAGGCTGCTTTTCCCTTCCCGTCTCTCACCCCTGCTTTCGGGGCCCCGTTACAGCTCGGACCTCAGGCACATGCGGATGACCCGGAGCGTGGACAGTGTCCAGTTCCTGCCCTTTCTCACCACGGACGTCAAGTGAGAGGGGCGACGTTTGCGGCGGGAAAGGCTGTCTGAGGGAGGGGGAGGGGGAGGAAGAACGTTGTAGGGGCCCCTGGGGTCCCCCTCCCATCCTCACCTCCGTGGGGAATGGCCCTCCTGTCCACCCTGCAGCAACCTGAGCTGGCTGAGTTACGGGGCCTTGAAGGGTGACGGGACCCTAATCTTCGTCAACGCCACGGGCGCTGTGCTTCAGACCCTGTATATCTCGGTGTATCTGCACTACTGCCCTCGGAAGGTAGAGGCCCTCCCCTGGACCCACCTCTCTGCTGCACGCCCTGCCTTGCTGGCAGGGTAAACACTGCTTCCTAGAAGATTATGACAGGCTGGCACTGCCACCTTTTCCTGGAAGGCTCCTCCAGGCTTGAAGTCGTCCGTGAGGCCCAGCCTGACACTCACACACTGAGCAGCACCCCCTCCTCCACCGCCGCCCCATTTCTGGCAAACTGGTGTTTCTGCCTAGCCTGATGGTGACTTGCTGCCCAACACACTGAGGGGAAGGGGTGTTATCTCTGATAGTTCCTTGAGAGCCAGGGCCAGTGGCTGAGAAATGGGTTGATTAGCTCTCCCTCCCCAACTCACACCAGCATGTATCAAGTTCCCACTGTGTGTACCAAGATCACACACAAAAGATACCTTCTCCTATAGGAACCACCGGTGATGTGGGTGGATCAGACATGTGTTCAGCACTGGGGGGGAAAGGGCTGTGACAGGTGCAATACTGGAGGCCGGGATGAAGGTCGCTCCCCCACGGGAGCCTCGCAGAGAGCAGGATGGGCCAATTCCAGCAGGAGTCAGAGAAGCTCCTGGAACAGCTAGCCATAAGGCTGCTCTCTCCCCTGCAGCGTCCCATGCTCCTTCAGACCGCGACCCTGCTGGGGGTCCTTGTCCTGGGTTTCGGCTACTTTTGGCTCCTGGTGCCCAGCCCGGAGGCCCGGCTTCAGCAGCTGGGTCTCTTCTGCAGTACCTTCACCATCAGTATGTACCTGTCACCACTGGCCGACTTGGTGAGTGGGGGCTGTCCGGGGAAGTGGGGGACATAAGACCGTAACTTACACTCCAAAGGAAGGGAAGACCCAAACCCTGGAAGACAGGGCAGTAGAGGTAGGTGAGTGGGAGGCAGGAGGCAAAGGTTAGGTAACGGAGATTAGAGAGGATGTTTGACCTTTCTCCTGAGGAAATCCTTAGACAAGTAGGAGCTTTGCTATGTGCCTGGGACAGGAGTGTCTTTTATCCTTTTTCCGAAGGCCAAGGTCATTCAGACTAAATCAACCCAACGCCTCTCCTTCTCACTCACCATTGCCACCCTCCTCACCTCTGCCTCCTGGACCCTCTATGGGTTTCAGCTACGCGACCCCTACATCATGGTAAGCAGAACAGAGAGGGACGGGTGACAGGTGTGCCGGGGAGAAAATCCGCTCCTCTGCTCACAGCAACCCTTGCGGTCTCAGGTGCCCAACCTTCCGGGGATCCTCACCAGCTTCATTCGCCTCTGGCTTTTCTGGAAGTACTCCCAGGGGCAAGACAGGAACTATCCACTCCTGCAAACCTGACGCAGTTCGCCTGACCACTGGGCACCTTAATGCCAACTTGCCACCAAAGACAGTTCCTTGACTCAGCTGCTTCTGCTGACCAGCTCCATGAGTGCAGGAGGTTGCGGGAAAGAAAAGGACAACTGTGAGAATTAAGGGGCCAAAGAAAGTGTTTTGCTTGGAACACTAGCTGGGACTTGGGAGATGAATCACTTATTTTTTACAGATTATATTTTTTAATTGTGGAGGTTGGGGTGCAATCTTTAGAATGTGCCTTAAAATAAATCGTTCGCTACCCCTGCCCATCAAAGCTGAGTCTCTATTTGGTGATTCTCAACCTGCCTGGTTGGTGACGGTAGAGACGCGGTGCTTGATCCACAGCTGTTCTTGGACTGGTAGGGCTGGCTCAGAAGAGGTATTTGAAGGAACCCCGAAGTTGGAAAGACCTAGGAAGACCTTCAAAGAACACAGCTTGGATGCTATGAAGAACAGAAATCAGACTTCAGGAAGTACTTCCTGACATGGCAAACAAGGTTGAAAGGACCAAGAGAGTGAAATGACGTGTCCTTCCTGAGAGATCTTTTGGTCTGTGCCTCCTTTGGAGCAAAAAGGAGGACCACAAGCAAGGATGCGAAGATGAAGCTGAGACGACCTCAGGACGGTGGCTCGCCTGACTGTCCCTCCTCCACAGCCGGTGCACAGAGTCCCCAGCCCCACCGTCCACACTCAAACTAAACCGAGTTAGAAAATAAGCTCTTTAATGGGCGACGGGAGGAAAGGCTGTCGGGTGGGAATGGGGTTAGGGTGTCAGAAGCGCATCCCCCTGCGGGCTAAGTCGGCTCGCGCCTCCTGGATCTGGCTCTGCAGTTCGCGAGCGGCGTCCTCGCAGTCGTGAAAAGTGGCCACGCGATAGCCCACGGTGCCCAGGGCGTAGCAGCCGGCGGACACCAGCAGGTAGGCCGGCAGTGGCCACAGGACCTCCCGGCATGCCGACGGCAGCTCCAGGCCCAGGGCTCCCGTGGCCAGCGCCGCCCAGGTGCAGCCCAGGAGCGCCAGTCCCCAAAGCCACTGCGCTAGCTTCGTCATGGGCACTGCGGGAAGAGAAGGCACGGCTCACGCTCCCTCCCGCCCCGCTCCCCCCCCCCCCCCCACGGTCGTCCGAGTCCGAGTCTCCGTCCTCCCCCACCCGCCCTCCGTTCCAGCTGCCGCAGGGCCGCTCCGCCGCCGGGCCCGCCCGGCTCGCCCCCCGCTTTCGGCCCTCAACCCGCACTCACCTCCGCCCGCTTCTCCCGAACCCGGCGCGGCCCCGACGTCCGCGTCCCGAAGGCCTCTCGGTTCGCGCGGCTTTCTGGGAGTTGTAGTCCCCTGGGCGGTGCCTCCGCGCGGCCTTCTGGGAGTTGTAGTTCTCGCGGCCGCGATCGGGCGCGGCGGCCGCCTGAGCGCAGGGTGAGTTTCGCTGAGCTTCCGACTGTGGACTGTGGCCTGAGTCCGCAGGGGCTTCGGTGCAGCTTCTGTCCCCCAGGACCCCGCTCGAAGTTGGCGTCCTGCTGAGGACACCTTCAAACGTTTGCAAGAAGATGGGAATGTAATCTCGTCCCCCTTAAACTTCTGCACAGAAATCCCATTTATTCACTCATTCTTTCCTTCACTCGAACGTTACCTGATCACCGCGACAGACTTTGGAGAAACAGAGATGTCAAGGCACTCGCCCCAGTGCAGATGCATTCGCAACTGACCATGATGCCGTGAGATGGGTGTTAGAACAGAAGTGGTCATAATTTAATGGAGAGACGCAGGGAGCGCCAGTGCAGCTTGGAGCTAGCTCGAGGAAGAGGGGCTCTGGGGCGGGGTTCGGGATGGGGAGGGGTGTCTTTCGCAAAAAAGTGTGCGGACAGGAATTACCTGATGAGTTTAAGGTATTGAGAGAAGGTGAATACATCACATAAAGAGTTTTAGGGATGAATTCATGGTAGGTATATAGAGTAAAAGAAAAGGCGGGCGGTTATCAACATCAGGGGAAAGACTCACAAAGGAAAGAGAATGGATAAGAGCCTGGCCAAGCCCTCTCCGGACAGAACAGTAGCTGAGCAGAGTTAGGGTTATCAGCACGCAGCTGCCAGAGAGCACACACCGGAGGAACTGCGGGGCCCCTCATCATACAGGGGCAACAGGGTCATTACAGGATATGGGAAAGGACCGAGTTCAGGTAATATTTAAAGAAGCAGCGTTTCTGATATGTTCGGGCTAAGCGTGAATGTAAGTGATGGAATCAGCAAGCCTGGACTGAGAGGTAGACTGAGTCCACCTGGCGCGAAAAAGGCCCACCCGAAGCTAAACCGGGAACCGCTGCAGCTTAAAAACCCTATCCCACCACCCCCGGGCGCGACTTCCCTGACTCCTCTCTCTCTCTCTCTCTCCCTGAGTCACGGAACCTGGCCCGAGAACTTAGTTCCCAATAAAGCCTTTGCTAACATTTTTTAGCCTCTGACTCCTATCTTTACCCTGCCCGAAGCCTGACCTTAACAAAGATAATGAATCGTAGAGAATTTTATAAGAGATAACTACATAATTAAGAGAAATGTAGAATTTGTGTCCAGACCCCCAGATCTGAAGCTTTGCACAGAGGTTGGAAATTGAGGCTGCTTCTCTGGGTCAAAGTAATCTGCCAGGCTCAGCGCCCGCCCGCCCGCCCCCCCCCCCCCCAGGGCGGGTGTTCCAGTCTCACTGGTTTCAAACTGTAAAGTTCATGACTGAGCCATTTCAGAGAGCAAAATTTCTCAGGCTCATGTCCTTGATGTTAATTAACAAAAGCAGATTTTTACAGATTCGCAGAGTCTTAGTACAGACGTTATATAACTCAGCTGTGAAGACTATTTTCACAGCCCTAATAATGTAAACACTGAATACTGAGTTAAGCAAACATCGGGATATAGTTGAATTGAGAGGGTGGGGGAGGGGAGTGTATTAGAAAGGTCATGAATAAAGAGAACCATATCCTCATCATCCATGGCAGGTGGTCAATTAATTAGATCTAAAATGGAAGAAAAGAAATATTAATATGAGCACATTACTAACAAATAGGAGGTGTACCAAAGGAAGCAGCCAAGAGTTCCAGCAGTGACTTAGAGGGCAGCAGGTACGGTGAGCAGGAGAATGGGCACAGGGGACTGGTATTTTGCATTAAGCGCCTTATAAAACTAGTTGGCTTTTTAAACTATGCAAATTCCTTTGTTAACGTAAACAATTAAGACAAAATAAAAACACTTTTACCAATTTGCTGTATGCACTTCAAAGCCACACCCCACCTGCTTCCCAATTTCACCCCAAATCCTACTGGTCACTCACTCAAGACCTCACTAGTCGCAGCGACTTCCGGCACAGTCCAGGGGCTGGGCATCAGCAATGTAGATCCAGAAATTCTGTTTGTTCACCCACGGGAGACCTGGCCCTGAAAGATTGCCACTCCCCACAACAGTTTTTGGGGAAAGATAGGGCTTGTCCTACGACACATAAACACAGATAACAAATTATAATATCATAATGATCATCGGCAGCAGAATAAAAATTCATCGAAGGGCTATTACATGGCCTGCCCTGTGGGACATTGTTATATTTAATTTTCACAGCGGCAGTAGGTACTTTTACACCCCCAAGTTTAAATGAGGAAACTAGAACAGACAGATGGTAAATGGTAAGTAACTTGCCCAAGGTCCTGAAAATAGCGAATGGCAGAGCTGTGCCATCGGACTCAAAGCTGTGCGCTTAGTGATTTCACCTTCCTGGTTACTGGTACAGGAAGGGACAGAGAGGGATCACCGTGGCAGCTGACAGTCACTGATTGATTGCCTTCAGGCACTGTAATGAGTACTTTACGGGCGTTATCTCGTTCAATCTTCCTGGTCGCCGTATGCAGCAGGTGCTGGTATTATCTCCATTTCACAGATGAGGAAACCGAGGCAAAACCCACATAATCTGACTTCAGAGCTTGCAAACTCTGCCACTGCAATATAGCACTTCTCTCCCTAGACCAATGGAAGGAAATAAAAAGTGAAGAAATACATAAAAAAGATACCAATTTAGGGGCGCCTGGGTGGCTCAGTCGGTTAAGCGTCTGACTCTTGATGTCAGCTCAGGTCACAATCTCACGGGTTTGAGACCCACGTCGGGCTCTGCGCTGACAGTGCTGAGCCTGCTTGGGATTCTCTCTCTCCCTCTTTCTCTGCCCCTCCCCCTCCTCTCAAAAAAATAAAAATAAGAAACATGTATGCCAATTTAGCATGGGATAAACACAGCAATTCAAGCAAGCGAGGGAGAGGGACAGGTTGAGAACCATTTGCAAAGTACATTGTTAGATTTCAACCTCATACCTTATCCCAAAATCAATTCCCAGTACATTAAAAAAAAAAAAAAAAAAGTGACCAATGGAAACCCTAAATGTGCACAAGAAAATGTGCGTACATATTTCTCTGTGTTTAATTCAAGCTTCACGCCCTCTAGGGTTGCAGGTTTAGCCCCTGTGCTCCTGCTCTGAGTGCCCAGAGTCTGACCGGTGACACTGGCCATGTCTTTATTTCCCTGCATGGCCTGCCCGGGGACAGCACAGCTCCGGGACGGTCGGAGCACCATGTAAGAAACCCAGCAAGGGCTTCTGTAGATGTCAGATGAGGGCCAGAGGTAAGGACAGGTTAACATTTGATGGCCTCCAGGGAAACTGACCCGGCTTTCCTGGTCCCGTCGAATGGAACCACTCCAGAGACTCCCACCTGCCAGACACGGGGTCCTTGGCCTTGGATAGCACGGGACAAACGCCAGCAGAGTCTTATGGTCCAACTCCTCGTCTTCAATCTTTTTGAAGATCATCACTCCTCTCCTGCTACAGAAGGACAGCGCACGTGTGACTGTGGCAGGTGCGAGAGGCAGTGCGGCCTGGGACTTGAAAGTCTGGGGTTTTAGAGCTTGGCTGTCATGCGGTTGGGTCCTTGCTCTTTCTTTTACTTAGCTATATGACCTTGGGCAAGGAACGTAGTTTTCTGAGCCTTAGGTTCCCCCCCTAAATAATGGAACCAATCATTGGTCCTCTGTGGTAGGATAAAGGGAGGTGACACAGGAGGCCGCTGACACCGGTGCGCAGAGTCTGGGAAGCCTGCGTGGGGTGTTAGGCCCTCTGGTCGTGAGTCACCTGTCAAGGCCGAGGACGCACCCCTAGCCTCCCTAGACTCCCTGCCATCTTCTGAGGGAAGCTCCTTCTGTGGATGGCTAAGCTCATGTTCGTGGCGGCTCTCAGCTTTGGTATCAGAGGAAGACGACGTCCTCAGCCAACAGTACAGAATCCCACACCACACAGAGGGGGGCTGACCGCCAGGGGGGAGGCTACACGGAGGCCCCAAAGCCCCCAGTCGATACCAGGAAGATGGCCAGGCGGGCGGGTGGCGGTGGGGTGGCATCCACGGCCCGGGGAACCCTGAACAAAGGCCCAGATGCGAGAGTTCACGGGCAGTGACTCTTGGTGACTGTGTTTTGGACGGAGACCGCTTCGTGGGGGCGTGGCAGGAGACGAGGCCGGAAAAGCAGGCCACGCCAGGCTACTAGAGACAGCTTCAAAGTACTGGTGTTGTGGGACAGGGTGTCGGTCCCTCGGGTCAGCAGCTCCACCCCAAGAACACTGGGTGCCCACAGGTGCCATGCTGATTACTGGGTCCTTGGGGAAGGTTCCAGTTAGTCAGGCTGTGTTGCCTCCGTGCCTGACCCGAGGGCCCCCACAGTCGCACAGAGGCCACAGGACAGACACCCGTGTTATTAACAAAAACACACGCCCCGCCACACCGTAGCCAGGCCTGAGGGGAAATGGTAGACCAGAGGTGGAGGGCCTGGCTGAGTCAGGGTTTCCCAGAGCAGGAGGGGGTGGGGAAGAGGCTGGCCTGAGGGAGGCTGATCCTGGGGACTCATCAGTCTGGAACTGATGTGGGGGGAGGGGGAGTTTCAGCAAAGGGCCGGAATGCGACAATGGCGTGTTGCTAAGAGAAGCTTGAACGGAGGTAACAAATGTGTGCCAGGCACCTGTTCCGCGTCAGGCCCCGTTCTAGGGGACAAACCAGGCAAATTCCCCGCTTTCGATGAAGCATTCAATGAAAACGGATAAATTGCCTGCCTCGGTGAGGTGGTGGGAGACGGACGAGAAACACATCAATATGTAACGTATCAAGTAATGAGACCTACCGTGAAGGGAACACGGGCGAGGCCAGGGGCGGAAGCACGAGGAACACACTCGATCACACGCGTGCTCAGAAAGGTGTCCCCGGAGGGACGGGACCCCTGAGCGACCTGGAGAAGAGTGGCCAGGCAGTGGGAACATCAGGTGCGAAGGCCAAGAGGCGGAAGCATGCCTGGCACTGGGGGCCGAGGAGGCCCAGCTGGGAAGAATGCAAGGTCAGAGGGGTTCAGAGGGGGGTGGGGCCGGCAACTGGGAGGCCGCCTGCAGCCCCGCCTTCAATGCTTTTTTGTTCTTATAAAGAGTTTATTTTACTTATTTAATCTTTTTAAGTTTATTTATTTATTTTGAGAGAGAGAGAGAGAGCGCGAGCCTGCAAGCTTGAGCGGGGGAGGGGCACAGGGAGAGGAGAGAGAGAATCCCAAGCAGGCTCCACGCCGTCAGCACAGAGCCCCAGTGTGAGGCTCAGACTCATCAGCGTGAGATCGTGACCTGAGCTGAAATCAAGAGTCAGACGCTTAACCCACTGAGCCACCCGGGCGCCCCTAAACGTGTTAAGCCATCCCAACACCCAACGTGGGGCTCGAACCCACAACCCTGAGATCAAGATTGCACGCTGCGACTGAGCTGACCAGGTGCCCCTGCGCTTGTAATCTTGAGCAGGTTATGTTAGCCTCTCTCTCATTTTACCCCTTTTCATTTCACTAAAACGGGTGTACGGGTCAGGACTGTAGAGAAACAGAAGCCGTAGGACGTGCATACGTAGAAGTAACATCTATTTTTAAGGAACCGGCTTATGCAAGTGTAGTGGCTGACAAGTCCCAAATCCGCAGGGTCTCCCTCTGTCAACACTTGGCTTCCTCCTGACCTCGGTGGGGAGCCCTGGGCAGAGGGCCAGGCGGCAGCCCGGTGTGGGGGGGGGGGTGTGTGGCCACCCGGCAGGCTGGAGACCCGGGAGGAAGCAGGCTGGTGGTCAAGTGTGAAGGCCGCCTGCTGCTGTACTCCCTCTTGGCCTGGGGCGGTCGGTCTCGGGTGCAAGAGCTGAGATGGAGAATGTCTATCAGGCACTAAGTACGCTGACCGGCAGGCGGTAGATGCCTACTTGACGGTCGTCCTTGTCACTGCGCGCGAACGCGCGTCGAATGCCTAGTGGGTCAGGCACTCTGCGCGGAGCCTCCACCGCGATATTTAATTCGAGGCCTCGTTACCACAATTTGAGGTCGGTTTTATTACCCCCGTTTACAGCCTCAGAATTGAAGGTGCATAGAGGTCGCTCGCCTTGCCCAAGGGCCTTCTCTCCTGGTAAGTGTCAAAGCCAGAGCCAGAACTCAGGTCAGGCTGATCTCGAGCCCCAGGCCGTTCCACTTGCACGTACCGTCCAGAACCTGAACTCTCCGAGTCGGGAGGCCCGAGTCACAGAGGCTGGAAATGGGGACTGGAGGCTGAGGCAGGAGGGGAGGGGGGAGTCTCGCTGGGAAGAAGTTCCCGTGAAGCAGCCAAGGTCAGCCCTCACGGCGCTCTTGGCCCAGAGAAGGGGTATGTGGAAGGTTTCTTCCGTGGGATCCTGGCCTCTGGACACACAGCCTCACCCTCACCTGGGCGGGGGACCTCCCTGCTCTCCCGGCTCATTGGAGGAGGGGGTTCTCGGAGAAGAGCTCTCACGGGTCCCGAGGGCCGTGTGCTGAGGTCTGTCCCCACAGGGCCTCAGACCGAGACACGTGCTGTCCTCCCCAAGCGCGCCACAGTAGTCACCCTGTCGCTGACAGAACGGAAGGAAGGTGCTCACCATACAGTGGTTGGACGTGTTATTATGGAATTTCCAAACGTACACAAACTAGAAAGAACCGCACAATGAATGTGTCGTTGCCGTAGGACTTTACCTTCTCAACTAGGGCCTGCAGCTCCCCGTGAAGGAGAATTTTCTAAAGATCCTGTGATAGTATCGTTCCTAGCATGATTATATTGTGTTGCAATCTTGTGTTACCAAGTGTTAATTTCTTGGGGCGCCGGGGGGGGGGGGGGGCAGGTCATGACCTCTGGGTCTGTGAGCTCGGGCCCCTCACCGGGGTCCGGGCTGGCAGCTCAGCGCCCACTTGGGATTCTCTGTCCCTCTCTTTCTGCCCCTCCCCCGCTCTCAAAATAAATAAACATTAAAAAAAAGAAGTGTTAATTTGTTAAATGTAAACACTGCCAATGTGTTTCCATTTCTCTTTATCTTGAGGCACCTCTGGCGCCTCAAGGGACACGCGGGACCTGTGTCCCAGGGGGTAGTTGTTGAACGGCAGGCCCAGGTGGAAGAGAGCAGGTTGGAGGGAACGACGCCCACCCCACCCCACGCCCGTGGGTGCGAAGGCAAGAGAGGGGGGACAGCTGGCTCCGGGGATCCCTGCTGCCCCACACTTTGCTGTCACCCCAGGTGATGAGGGGCACCTGTCTCTGTCCTCTAGGAACCCAGCCAAGTAGCGTTCCCGGCCCCCCGGGGGCGGGGGGCGGGTTGGGGGACTGGGGAACTAGGGTTTGGGAGCACAATCTCCATCTTGGCCCTGCCCCCTGAGGAAAAGGCAAAGAAAGGTACCTGAAGCAGAGCAATTAAGTGCCACCAACTGTGCCCGGCAGAGGGTTCCGGCCATTGTTTGCTTAGGAGGCGGCCCTGTGAGTGACCCTAAGTCAAGGAGGGGAGTGGAGGGGCCTTCCCGAGGGGGCAGGGCCTCCGGCTTCTCATTCTTTTACGGTTCCCAGGCCCAGGGCCTTCTCTGCTCACAAAGGACTTCAATGCTGGCTTTTGACTGAACCTTTCCCCTTTGTATCTGTCTCTGTGTCTCTCAGCATCTCTGTCTCTGGCTCTCTCTTGTTTCCCAACATCCTTCCCGAGCCCCTGGGGAGCAGAGCTGGGGGGCCTGGCAGTGGGAACCGGACTGTGTCCTGTTCTCACCAAGGACAATGAGGGCCGGAAAGGGCTGGAGCCAGGGCCTGGCGCGGACTCTCGCTCCCCGCCTGTCCTGGGCGCCCCCCCCCCCCCACCGCCCCGTCCAACCCTGTGGTGTCCCCTCCCTCCGGTGCCAGTCAGGGAGGAGTCCAGCCTCTGCTGGGGGTGGGGGGAGATAGGGAGCACTTTTGC
Organism: Lynx canadensis; assembly: GCF_007474595.2. Lineage (NCBI taxonomy): Eukaryota > Metazoa > Chordata > Mammalia > Carnivora > Felidae > Lynx > Lynx canadensis. The sequence goes on along the minus strand of NC_044319.2, from coordinate 67,821,569 downwards.
TTCACCTTCCCACCGACCTCTCTGGTGGCATCACCTCCTGCCCCAAAGCCCGTGCCTCCTGGGCCGGAGCCGCGGGACGTCCTCCCACACATCCAAGGCCCCCTCCCCCGTATTATTTACTCCTGTTTCCGGAGCTGGTGGCGGGACCAGTGGGTGGACGGGTGTCAGGGCCACGTGTGAGGGAGCAGGAGGAAACATCTGGCTTCCCTCGTCCTCCAGGGGCCGCCTCGCCAGCCCGGAGGCCTCCAGCCCCTGGGGGGGAGCCAAGCCCCAGAGGTTAGCACCTTTGCCCTTCCCACCTTCGGGCCTGCAGAAGCCTTTGTGGCCTCATACCCCCTTACTTAATGATGGTCATTAGTGGGTAGAATGCCCCTGCCAGGGTTAATTGGTAGGTTAGGTAACTAGGCACCCCAGAGATAGGCTGGGTGGAGAGCTGAGATGGGCACCCTCGGCCTCGTAAATGCACCTGTTCCCGAAGAAGGGGTCATTATTCCTGAGCCACATGCTGTCACTGATGCCTACACAGTGGGTGGCAGCAGGTGCTCCGGTCGCTTGGTAGGGACCTGGACCCTGCTCTCCGGCTCCTCCCCACCCTCCCCTAAGCCTGGCCCCCCCAAACTCTCATCTTGGAAGCCAGGGTACCCTCAGGTGACCAGATCCCCTGGGTGTCTATGCTCCCTTGGGCTGGGACCCGGCCCTCTGCCACAGCTCCCACCCCAGTTCAGGAGGAAGTCAAGGTCTGACAGAGGGGGCCCTCGGACCAACCCAGCCTCCTCTTACAGCCAGGGCCCATTGGAATAGGCTGTCATCCTCCCCCAGAGGGTCCCACATACCACACATCCCCTCACCATCACTAGGTAAGTTCCTCTCGCGGAGACTCTGGTCTCCTCTGAACTCTCCTTGCCTTGCTCCCAGGGAGACTTGACTCCGACTTCAGGCCCCCTCAATGGGCCAGTCCTTCAGGGTCTCCAGGGTTGGCTTCCCCCGAGAGAGGCTCAGCAAGGACCCAGAGACCCAGCAGGAACCCTCCCCAGCCCTCAGGGCAATGGTACTGGTCCCCAGGAGATGCGAGCTAGTGGCGCCCTCTGCAGGCATCCTGGGGAAATTGCAGAGCACTCGTCAACCTAGGGACGGAGGAGTCTGGGGTCTGGGGTTCCAGCCACAGATGGGAGTGGGTGGGGTTGGCCCCTGATTAGAGAGAAGGGGCTCTAATCCTGGGCCGGAACTCCTTCCACTCACTTCTTCATCTCCACTGGGTCTTTGTCCCTACTTAGACACATCCCACGAGCAGTATTGTTACCAGACGGGCAGATTCTTTCAACCAACCCACCAGTCTTTACTGCCCATTATCAAGCACAGTGCAGAGTACCAAGTGACCAAGGCAAGGTGCACACCCCAAAGACCACGGCTTCCGGGAGGGGCTGCCTAAGGAGCCTCAAAGGACAAGTACTCTGGACAGAGAGGTGTTCCTCAGGGCAGGGCACAGCATAGGACCTGAGAAACCACATCCTTCACTTTTTTTTTAACGGATATTTATTCATTTTTGAGAGCTAGAGATAGAAAGTGGGCGGGTGAGGGGCAGAGAAAGGAGACAGAAGATCCCAAGCAGGCTCTACGCTGTCAGCACAGAGCCCCGTGCGGGGCTCCAACTCATGAACCATGAGATCATGACCTGAGCCGGAACCGAGAGTCAGACGCCTGACTGAGCCACCCAGTCGCCCAACATCTTCATTTCCATCAAGATTGGCTCCAAGGTCCATGGCCTTGTCCCTACCATTTTGTATACTTTGCTAAAGCACAGCAAGTTCCTATCTCGGCTGCAAGACAGGAGAGAAATGAAGGCACCAGGACAAAGAGGATGGGCGGTGATCAACCTCGGGAGTCTCCAAACACGGACAAACGTCCACACTGGCATTTCACAGACGGGGCCGGGAGGACAACATCGGTAGAGAATTCCCTTCTGAGGACGTGGAGGAGGGGCAGGGGCCCTGTTTGCTCAGGGTGGGTAGTCAGAGTAACGAAGCCCCCAGAGGTGTCGCAGGGGCGAGGGGCCTTTCCTTCCCTCGTTCCCGTTCCAAGATCTAGTCCCGTCCTGACGGGCAAGGAAGGCTTCCTGCACTCAAGCCCCGACCCCTCTTCCGACAGGTCAACACAGCGGGTCACTCGTGCACTTCACTTCCACGAGGAGACTTTCACACGAGCACGCGCCGCTCCGGCGCCTCACAAAGCGTTTGGCGCGGACGGTGCTCGATAAACACCTGCTAAAAAGGAACCTTAGAAGAAGAAGCCCCGCCACCCCCACGGCTGGAGAGCACAGTTATCGGCCTGCCACGGCAGCCCGCGTGTGCGGGGACGGCACGAGAGGCTCGCGGTAGATCACGGCTCACAGAACTACAAAGAATCAACTTTATTGGACACGCAGGGTCAGTTTCTCTTTTTGCCCTTCCCCGTGACCTTGGCTGGGGCGAGGACTGGAGCTGTTGCCTGGTACAGCGTGGAGGAGATCTTGTTGATGTAGTACAGGCCAACCATGGAGAAAATGAAGCTGCGGGTGAAGACAGGAAAGTCACGGCATCGGCGGGCATCCGGCCAGCCTGGTGCCTCCTCGGGCAGGCGGGCGGCGGCAGCAGGGAAAGAATCCTGGATCGGGTTTGGGGAAGTGGGGAAGGGGAAAGGAGGGAGGGGGAAGCACGCTGCGCCCCTTACCCAGCTGCGAGGCACTTACCAGGTGGTGACACAGACACGGTGAATGAGGCCGGATGCAAAGAGAGCCAACAGGAGGCAGAGAAGAACTGGGGAGGCAAGAGGGCACAAGGAGGGTGCTGGTCGGACTGGGAAACACCAAGCCTTCATATGTGCATTCTAGGAGACACCAGGGGCGCTCTGAATCTTGGGGGGCCTGCCTGGAGGGAGCTGGCATGACACTGGCAGGAGGACTTCAGACGCCCTTGATGATGCCCGGGACATGGAGGTAGGAGACGCATGCTCCTTACCAGCTCTGTCACAAATGTCACTTAACTTCCCTACCCTGGCTTTCTTCCAATATAAAGGAAAAGGAAAAGTGACAGCAGCATCTGAAGGGCAAGGTTTGCTGCTGTTCGGGAAAGAGGGTGAGGCCTTTGCCACAAAAGCCAGCCACTAAGGATTGATTCACTCAACTGGCTGTCCAGCGGTGGAAGTTGAGGGCCTCAGTCCCCGGACACAGGTTGGAGGGCAGAGGGTCTGGACACCCATGCCCACGGAAGCAGGAAAGGGTCTCCGGGGCAACCGGAGTAGGACTGGAGAGAAAGCGAGAGGGTAGGAAGGAAGGGCAAACACCGACCGCCCATCTGGGGAGGGCAGCGTAGGACAAGAAGGCCAAGAGCCCTGCCCCACAACAAAGGTCTCTTTCCGAAGCACAGGAAGACAGAACGCATGGAAACAAAACCTCTGAAGGCTTGAGGCTGCAGGAGGGAAGGAGCTGGGGGAGACTGCAACAGGGCTGAGTGGAGAGAGCAAGGCCCTGAGAAGGGTGCAGAAACCAGGTCTCTGTTCTACGGGAGGAAGGCTCCACAAGAGGCGGCCTGTGCTGTCACTTTCAAGCTTGTGACACTCCTTAGGTGACCCGGCCTCGACGTCTGATTTGCTTTGTGAACTTAATTCTGCATAGATAGCGAAATCATCAATTCTCCATTGCGCAAGCAATAACAAGTACGTTTCAAACAGGAAACGATCTCATGTTTATTCTAACTCGGTCAGGGTCGCTGCTGAGGTGAAACCTGGAGGCTCTAACACTTAAGCTATTGACGATCGGGTTAAATATACAGAATCCACGAACACCGGCTCAACTTCACATCAGAACCCCTCATAGAGTCAGTCCTGTTCCTTCCTCTGGGGGCAACAAAGACCATCCCCAAGGACGTAGGCAAGGCGCGCGCCCTGTCCTCAGACCTCCCCGGGGAAGTGGCCCAAAGGTAACGAAGTTTCGCACTTTCTGGCCTTCCCTTCCAGCTCCTCCACGAGCTAGAGGACGTGTTCCGGGAGCGTCAGCGCCTCCGACAGCCTCAGCAAGCACAGCTCCCCTACGCAGCTCGGACCAACTGAGCGCCTGGGAGGTCAGTCCCCTGCTGGGGGAGGTTAGAGCAGAGGGCTCACTCACAGCCCCCCCCACCCCCGGTTCGCACTTACTCTCGGGGAAGATCTTGGCTTGGAATCCTTTGCCAAAGACCAGATTCTCCAGGTTGTTGAAGGCCTGGGCCCAGGGAGTTAAGGGTGGGACGAGAGACCCGGCAGAGCCGCGCGGCCGCCTCCTCCCCCCGCCCCCCGCCGCGCAGGAAGGATACGGTGAGAGAGAAGACGAAGAGGCCCGAGCCCAGCAGGCCCCCCTGGATGGTGAGCCACTCGGTGGAGGCCAGCTGGCGGCTGTACATCTGCATCCCGGCGAACAGCAGCAGGGACAGGAGGGAGGAGAGCGCCAGCGAGGTGCCCGTACCCACGGCTGGAGGGGCGGCGACCACAGGAGGCGCCGAGTCGGGCTGCGCCCGGCCCCCGGCCGCGGCCACAGCCGCTTCCCCGCCCCCGCCCCCACCCCGGGCCGCGCGCCCCCTCGCGACCCCCGGCGTCCCCGCCCCGGGCGCCCGAGCCCTCCCGCCCCCGGGGCCCAGGACACGTCAGCTCTGCGGGCAGAGGACCGCCACAGCCGGGCCGCCCCCACCCCACCACACTCGTCCGTCGGGGGGGATCCCGCCGGCGCCGTTACCCATCACGTCCTGCCCTCCGGTCCAGTGGACGCCTCGGGCCGAGCCGAGAGCGGATGGAGCCGAACCGGGGCGGCCGGCTGTGCGCATGCGTCAGCCCGGCCCGCGGGCTCGCTTCCCCCCAACGTCTTCCCCGCGCTCCCTCTAGGCGCCTGGCCGCAGCGCCCCCTGCCGGCAGGGAGGAAATATTGCGTCCAGGAGGGGCCGTGGCCACCGCCCTGGTCCCCGGCCCTTCCCCGCTCCCCGAGCGTCTGCTGCCTCTCGGCGCAAGCTGGTGGGCCCGTGGCCCCTAGCCTCTAGCCCACGTGTGTCTTCTTTGCCATTTATGTCGTCTCCAGTGCCCGTTCCTCACACCTCCCTACGCCGTGATCGCTGGCTGGACATCTCCCGTGGACTCTTGCCCAAACCAAAATCTGGTCCTCCCGTTCTGAAGCCCGTCTTTCTCTGAAACTCTCCTCCCGCTTTATATAAGTAAGACTACGGAGCCAACGAAGAATGGCAACACAAGAAATGGCTTCCCCTCCAATGCCATTCCATGTTACGCACCCCCCACCCCCCACCCCGTCTTCCGAGGACCACGTGGGGAGAACTATTTCCCACCTCCTACCTCGACGGGCGCTGTTCGAGGCTGTCTCTGGAGCATGCGCAGTGACATCTCACCCCCACCCCTCCCCACACCCCCACCGGGCTCCCGCATTAAGCCCGGGGTTCGCAGCCGCAGCCGGGATCGGGCACCCGGGGGCGGGCGGGCATGGTAAGGCCATGGCTGAGGGTGAGGACATGCAGACCTTCACTTCCATCATGGACGCGCTGGTCCGCATCAGTGTGAGTTACGGTGGGGTCGAGGGGAGAGGACGGAGTGGGGGGGGCGCACGGGTCCGGGGCCGGCCGGGACCTTGAACAGGTGGAGATGAGGCAAGATGCCGGGATGCAGTCAGGGGCCTGGGGAGGTCAGAGGGGACCGGGAGGTTCGGGGTGCAGGTTGGAGAGGGTAAGCCCGGAGGCAGCCCGGAGGTGAGTGAGGTGGCGTCCATCTGCTGGGGTATGAGGAACCAGGAGCCGCCCGGATGCAGCGGCTGGGCTGGGGTGCCCGCCGGCAGTGCACCAGGGCTGGGGCTCTGTACGCTACGAGGAGGGGGCGTGTGTGAGCTCGGATGTTTTCCAAGAAAACTGAGGCTAGGTGAGGGGCGATGAAGGAGCCGCCCCACGGTGCAGTTCCAAATTTGGACCCTTCGGCGAGACCCCACCCCACCGCGCCCCCACTCAGGGCTGCCTCGGAGCCCGCGGTTGTCATGGCAACCCGTGCCCGGCTCTCCCAGGGGCGGTGCCAACCCTGCCCCCCCCACCACTTCCTTCCCCCTCCCTGCCTGTCCCTCCCTCCTTTGTGTCAGCTGCGCCCCTGACCGGGATGGCTGCGAAGAGAGGGACCAAGGTGAGGCGGGGGTGGGGGGTGGGGCATAGCTTGAGGACCCCCTCCACCAAAAAAGGGAGGGGTATTTCCGGTGGGGAGGGGGCAAGTAGGCGGGAGCTGGGCTCCCCGTCGCCAGGGGAGGGGGTTGCGGCTAGTCAGGGGGAGGGGGAGGGGGCGGGAGGGCCGGACGGTCGGGGGCGAAGGGAATGGGCTCGTCTCGCCGACCCGAGGAGCCGGGTGGGGAAATGAAGGCTGGGGAATGGAGCCTGGGGCGGCCGCGGGCCGAGCCGCGGCAAGATGATGGACGCGGTGAGCGGGAGGATGGAGAGCGAGCGGCGCCTGGCTATAGGGAGGAGTCACGCCGGGGCGGAGGGGGGTGCCCCCGAAGGGGGCGGGGGTCCGCACCGAGCTGCAGAATGGGCGGTGTCCTTGAGAGCAGCTGGCGGCCCAGAGGTGGGGGGAGGCGGGCAATGGCCAGGGGAGAGGGGCTGCGGGCCCAGCATCCCCGCAGGGGGAGCGAGAGGGGCGGGGCTAGAGGCTGGGGGAGGCTGGCGCTCCAACCCGCCCCCCCCCTCCGTGGGCTTTAGCTCTGTGCCAGAGCAGGAGAGGCAGGCGACAGAGCCGGAAGGTGTATGAACCAGGCCCAGGCCGGTGCTGGGGAAAAGCCTTAGGCAGCTCGTCTTCTTGCCCCTGCTCGAGACCCCGTGGGTTTCTGAGGGCAGCTGAGAGGCCTGTCGAGATGTGCCCGGTGTCGTGCTCTGAGCCGGCCTCCTGCTGTCTCCACAGACAAGCATGAAGAACATGGAGAGAGAGCTGCTGTGTCCGGTGTGTCAAGAGATGTACAAGCAGCCACTGGTGCTGCCCTGTACCCACAACGTGTGCCAGGCCTGTGCCCGGGAGGTGCTGGGCCAGCAGGGCTACATAGGCCACGGTGGGGACCCCAGCTCCGAGCCCACCTCTCCTGCCTCCACCCCTTCCACCCGGAGTCCCCGCCTCGGGCGCAGAACTCTCCCCAAGCCGGACCGCTTGGATCGGCTGCTTAAGTCAGGTGGGGCTGGGTCCCGGGGACCGGGGATGGGGACGCTGGGGTGTCCACGGGGAAGATGGAAACCTCCGTCGCTGGTCAGGGGCATCTGTCTGTCTTGCAGGGGGTGAGGAGACCGTTCATACAGGCTGTAATGCGAGCTGAGCTCTGGCACAATAAAAAGTCTTTTTTTTTTTTTCCACGGAGCAGATTCCCTGCCCCTCGGCCGGCCGAAATGCTCACCTCCCTACCTCCCTGCACTTCCACAGGCTTTGGGACGTACCCCGGGCGGAAGCGAGGCGCCCTGCACCCCCAGGTGATCATGTTCCCGTGCCCAGCCTGCCAGGGCGATGTGGATCTGGGGGAGCGGGGCCTGGCAGGGCTGTTCCGGAACCTGACCCTCGAGCGCGTGGTAGAGCGGTACCGCCAGAGTGTGAGTGTGGGCGGCGCCATCCTGTGCCAGCTGTGCAAGCCCCCGCCACTAGAGGCCACCAAGGGCTGCACCGAGTGCCGAGCCACCTTTTGCAACGAGTGCTTCAAGCTCTTCCACCCCTGGGGCACCCAGAAGGCCCAGCACGAGCCCACGCTGCCCACCCTCTCCTTCCGCCCCAAGGTGAGCCAGCCCTCGAAGAGCCTGCGGAGGGAGGGGCGCGGTGGTGCCGCACGGTGGGGGGCGAGCCCGGCTCTGTGGGCTCGCGAAAGGAGGTGGGCGGAGGTTCGCCTCTGCCGGGCTCCTCTTTCTGTAACAGCAACAGCAAAAAGGCACCGGACGAGTCTTTAAACATCGTCCAGCCTCCATCCTGTCTGCTGAACGAGAACGATAACATCTGCCCTGCCATCCCATGCCCTGAGGGTTGTGGAAGGGATCACATGAGATAGTGTTTGTGAAAGTTACCTGTAGGCTGAAAAGATCTGTCTGCGTTCACGCGTTCGCTGAGTAAATATTTATCAAGCCTGGTTCCTGGTGCTATTCTAGACGCCGGGGATAGGGCAGTGAACAAGATGGGCAAAGTTAATTATTAGCCGCAAGGCGAAGATTAATTATCGTTATTATTGCTATTAGCACGCATCCGGAGGTAGAGGGGAGGGCGGAGCTAGGCGAAGACCTGGTGCAGGCCAGGCTCCCTTTGGTGCCAGTGTGCACCACCAGGTGGCACTGTGGAGCACCCCAGCCGGGCTCCCCCACAGGGCCGTGGAGAGGCAGGGCCAAGCACTTGGGTGGCCGGTCAGCCCCCTCAAGCCCGCCGTCGGCTGACTCCGTCACTGCTCTTTCTGTCCCTAGGGCCTGATGTGCCCAGACCACAAGGAAGAGGTGACCCATTACTGCAAGACGTGCCAGCGGCTGGTGTGCCAGCTCTGCCGGGTGAGGCGCACCCACGGTGGGCACAAGATCACACCGGTGCTCAGCGCCTACCAGGCCCTCAAGGTGAGGACTCTGCCTCGCTCAGCCCACACTCACGCCCTCTGGCACCTCCTCCTACATGCTGGCCTCTGCCGAGCTAGGCATGATGCCCACCTCTTTCTTCCCCCTCAGGACAAGCTGACAAAGAGCCTGACATACATCCTGGGAAACCAGGACACGGTACAGACCCAGATCTGTGAGCTGGAGGAGACCGTGAGGCACACTGAGGTGAGGGAGGGCATGGAGGTGGGCCCTGGGCCCCGCCGGGGAGTGGGAGCTGGAAGGGGGGGTGTGCGTGGGCATGGCCCTATCACCTGGTTGCCAGCTCAGGAGGCCCACGTGGGGTCCAGGGATGTGTTGGGGTTCTGGTTAAGCCAGGTTGGCCGGGACACGGGTGCCCCAGACGAGGCTGTACCTGGGGCTACAGTGGGGACAGGGCGGCGGTCACCCAGGACAGGGAGAGCTTGGAAAGCCCCGGAGACACAGCTCAGATGCCCTCAGGCTCGGCTGCCGCGGAGGATGGCACACACCTCTGACACTTTCTGGCAGATGGCTCGAGTCGGCCGACGTGGGGATAGACAATAAGGAAGGGGCGGAGGCCGGTGGACATTAGTGCCGTCGTGGCCTCTCTTGTTTGGGGGACTCCTTAAGGGCTCAGGGCTGTGGTGTGGGCATCCAGGAAGGTCAGCACAAAGCTTCAGAAGTTAAACCCATGTGGGTGTCCGGGGGGTCTTTGGAGACGCGAGCCTGGCTCTGTTGGAACGGGCGGGTAGGGTTTCCCCAGATCTGCCGTGGTCCCGGCCCCGGTGTGGCGCCCCAGGAGGCAGGCACACGTGCCGCCTTCGAGAGGAAGATAGTGAGTGTTGCTCTCTGGGCAGGTGAGTGGCCAGCAGGCCAAGGAGGAGGTGTCCCAGCTGGTGCGGGGGCTGGGGGCTGTGCTGGAGGAGAAGCGGGCATCGCTGCTCCAGGCCATTGAGGAGTGCCAGCAGGAGCGCCTGGCCCGTCTCGGCGCCCAGATCCAGGAGCACCGGAGCCTGCTGGATGGCTCAGGCCTGGTGGGCTATGCCCAGGAGGTTCTTAAGGAAACAGACCAGCCCTGCTTTGTGCAAGCAGCCAAGCAGCTGCACAACAGGTACCCGGGGGCGCGGCCCAGGGCGCGGGGGCGCAGAGGTGCGGCCAGTGTCGAGGACGGCATGCGAGGTGCAGCCCCCTGGACAGACGCAGGGGTGCGGCCAGTGTCGGGGACAGCGTGCGAGGTGCTGCCCGGTGGACAGACAGGTCCCCAGGCTTTAACACCGGGCCCAACTGGTACCCAGCTCGCCTGCGGGGACGGGAGGAGACCCACAGCAGGGGCCGAGGCTCTAGGGACAGGCAGGGCCGGGCGGAGGGGAAGGGCAGCGGCCCGGAGGGCCGTGCCTGACCCTTGCCCGCCCCCGTCGCAGGATTGCCCGGGCCACGGAGGCCCTGCAGACCTTCCGGCCGGCCGCCAGCTCCTCCTTCCGACACTGTCAGCTGGACGTGGGGCGTGAGATGAAGCTGCTGACAGAGCTTAACTTCCTGCGAGGTAAGGAGGTGGCCAGGCCCCGTGCCCCATTAGAGCCCTCCCCCGTCTCCCCCCCCCCCCCAGCAGCGGGCCCGGGGGGCAGCGCCCACCGGGACGTCCCGTCCCGGCCTCCCGCCCAGCCCGGCCTAGCCGCCCCTCCCCGCCGCCGCCCGCCCGCCCGCCCGGCCACACCGCGCTCAGCGCTGCTTCTCCCTCTCTTTGTTTGTAGGCTGTGGCCACCGCGGACTCCGCTCCGGAGCACCCCAGGCAAGTCAGCGGCCCTGCCCCGGGGGCCCTGCCCTGCCGCCCCCACACAGCTCGGCCACCCACCCCTGCTTCCTTCTCGGTCCTCCCCCTCCAGCGCCCTCTGTCTCTCTCTCTGCCTGCCTTGGGCTCCTGCCTAATCCCTGCCCTCTGACCTTTTGTCCTCCGGGCCCTCGCCCTCTCTACTTGCCTCCTCTTCCCCTTGACCCTGGTCTCCTGCTGCTGTCCGGCTCTCACTCGCCCCCTCCCGGCCCCTGCTCTCTGGCTTGCTGGCCCTCGCGTCTGTCTCCCTCCCGCCCTGCTCCCTCCTCCTGTCCGTGCCCTTTAGCCTGGGTTCCAGTGGCCTTTGTCTGCCTTTCCCCTGGGCCCTTCTTTATCCGTAGAATAAACAAGGTCATAGAAAGAAGGGTCCCCATCTGGTCTAATACCTTTTTTGACAGAGGAGGAAACTGAGGCCCAGAAAAGGGAAGCAACTGACCTAAGGCCAGAGTGAGAGAACGGCAGGCCAGGACGGGCACGAGGCCCCCCTGCCCCCTGCCCCGTCCACACCCGTCTCTCCCCTGGGCTGTGCCCTGCCCGCCCCCTGCCCAGCCCCCGGCCCCCCAGACGGCCTTCTCCGCAGCTCCCCCTCACCCACACTCACCCCCCCGGCCCCCGCTGCTTCCCCTTCCCTTGCCCGCCCTCCACGCCAGGCCGCTGACCAGGCCCCCACTGACCCCCTCTGTCTCTTCCCACAGTGCCCGAGGCTCCCGTCATCGACACCCAGCGCACCTTCGCCTACGACCAGATATTCCTGTGCTGGCGACTGCCCCCCCACTCGCCACCCGCCTGGCACTACACCATCGAGTTCCGGCGCACCGATGTGCCCGCCCAGCCGGGCCCCACCCGCTGGCAGCGGCGGGAGGAGGTGAGGGGCACCAGCGCCCTGCTCGAGAACCCCGACACGGGCTCCGTGTACGTGCTGCGCGTGCGGGGCTGCAACAAGGCCGGCTATGGCGAGTACAGCGAAGACGTGCACCTGCACACGCCCCCCGCACCCGGTGAGCGGCGCCCGGCTGGGCACAGTGCGGCCTTCGAGGCGCGTAGGGTACGCGGGGACCCACTGAGGCCACCGACGGCCGGCGAGACAGCACAGCGGGCCGCGCGCCACCTCTGGGGCTGGACCACCTGGGTTCAGACGCCCGCTCTGCCTCTTGCCAGCTGTGGCTTTGGGCAAGCTATTTGTCCTCTCTGAACTTCGGGTCCCTCTTCCGTAGGGACAATAGCAGTATTGTTGCTGTGAGAAGGGACTGAGGTCCGTTCCCAGTAGTAAGCGTGAGGGCAGTGACTCTCCAGAAAATGGTCTGGCCCCTGGGGCGCGGGCGGAATCCAGGAGCATCACCACCCAAGTGGGGTGTAAGGGCTGGGTGTGAGCACCAGAGCGTGGGCTGGAAGGCGTGGGTCGGTGGGGAGGGGGGTGTCACAGCTGGGACGGAGCGGCAGTGGGGTCTCTGGAGGGGGGGGAGGGGCGCGGCCACAGGAGAGGGCCAGGAGGAGGCGCTGCAGGCCAACTGGGAGACCGGTTTCTGGACCCACTAGTCACTCCTAAAACTCTTCTTGGGGTCCCAAGCCCATTTGGGATGCCCCCTTTTTCCCCCTCATGCCCCCGATGGTGGTCCTCCAGGCCCTGGTCCCCAGAGCCCCCGCCCAGCCCTCAGCAGCTTGTTCCATGTCCTGAAACCCCCCAGTGTCCCCCAAGGCCTGTGTTTGTCCCTGAAGCCCTTTCTTTGTCTCCCTCCCCCGCTGCAGTCCTGCACTTCTTCCTCGACGGCCGCTGGGGCACGAGCCGAGAGCGTCTGGCCATCAGCAAGGACCAGCGAGCGGTGCGGAGTGTTCCCGGGCTGCCCCTGCTGCTGGCCGCTGAGCGGCTGCTCACCGGCTGCCACCTGAGCGTGGACGTGGTCCTGGGAGACGTGGCCGTGACCCAGGGCCGCAGCTACTGGGCCTGTGCCGTGGACCCAGCCTCCTACCTGGTCAAGGTGGGCGTCGGGCTAGAGAGCAAGCTTCAGGAGAGCTTCCAGGGAGCCCCCGACGTGGTCAGCCCCAGGTCAGGCCTCTCGGGGAGGGACGGGGTGCGGGGGCCCTGGGTGGGGGAGCTGGGCCCAGGACGCGGTGGCAGCGGGAGGTCGGGAGCAGGGACGCAGGGCCGAGCCCGGCGTGGGCTCCGCCCAAGGGGCTTGGAGGCTTGCTCTTCGGAGGAGTGTGTCGCTTGGAAAGGGATGTGGGGAGAGGGGCCGTCCACCTGCTTCCACCTGTCCCTCAGGCCCACCAGGCCACCTGTCCGGCCTCTGCATCTCCCAACGCCGTTTCCAACGTGCTGTCTCCACAAAACCCACTCTTCCCAGGACCTCCTTCACCGCGTCTGTTTTCAACATCCTAAAATCCTTCCCTTGACGTTGCCATCTCCACCCCCCCTGTTGCCAGCGCCCTGCTTAACGTCCCCCACGTGTGTGCCTCCCCGAACCCTTTCTCCCCGCACTGTCCCTAAACACCCCATTTCTCTGAAATGCACCCCCATCCCACACCCCTCCACCCCAGCTCTCTCCCAACACCTGCCTTCCCGACAGCCTTTCTCTCCCCAGCCCCTCGGTCACTAAGCCGTCTCAACCCTCTCAAACCCTCCTCGAGCTCCTTGCCGGCGTGATGCCCCTCCCCCATTGCTCTCCTCACCCCTTCCTGTCTCCTGCCTCCTCATGGTGCCTGATCCTCACCTCCTTCTCCCCTACCTCTCGTGCCAACGTCCTTGCCCTTCGATACCGCTTTCCTCGTGGACTCAGACACCTCCCCCCCCCCGCCCCATATTCTAACCCCTGTGTCTGCGACGCGTCCCAAGTCGATCCTTTCAACCACTCGCTCCCCGACATCTCGTCCTCTCACCGTCTCAGCCCTCGGCCCCACCCCACCCCTTGTGTCTCGGCCAGCCCTCGCCGTCCCCCCCCCACCGCGTGCCCCACTTCCCCCCTCCGCTCCCAACACCTTCCCACCCACCGGCTCCCACAGGTACGACCCGGACAGCGGACACGACAGCGGTGCCGAGGACGCCACCGTGGAGGCTTCGCCACCTTTCGCCTTCCTGACCATCGGCATGGGCAAGATTCTGCTGGGGTCGGGGGCCAGCTCCAACGCGGGGCTGACGGGGCGGGACGGCCCCGCGGCCAGCTGCACCGTGCCCCTGCCGCCCCGCCTGGGCATCTGCCTGGACTACGAGCGGGGCCGAGTTTCTTTCCTGGACGCCGTGTCCTTCCGCGGGCTCCTGGAGTGCCCCCTGGACTGCTCGGGGCCCGTGTGCCCTGCCTTCTGCTTCATCGGGGGCGGTGCCGTCCAACTGCAGGAGCCCGTGGGCACCAAGCCTGAGAGGAAGGTCACCATCGGGGGCTTTGCCAAGCTGGACTGACCCGGGCCCTGCCCCCCCAGGCCTGCTGGAGCCGGGTTATGCCTCCGGCAGCTTCCCCCTCACGCTCCTCCTGCCGTGCCCTCTGGCCCCTTACCCGATGTCTGTGTATTCCTGGGGCCTTCCCTCCACCAGGGGACTCTCCTCTGCTCACCTTTCTAGATATCCCTCATTCCCTCCAGCCCCCGCCGAGTCTCTGCCCCACACCCTGCCCTTGGCATCTTACCCGAGTCACGGAGGGGCCCCCTTCCCCATCCCTGTCCCGTGCCTCTCCCCCGGCTGCCGGGGAGGGAAGGCATCTGGAACTCTGGGCATGATCCCCAGTCTGCCCTCTGCACTCTGCCCTGCCCAGCTCCCTGCCTCGTCAGTCCTCAACTACAGCCTTGGGGCGGGCAGGCTTTTTTGGCCAGACACTGCCCAGGCGCTCCCTGGTGAGGGGAAGGGGGCCCCGTCATCCTGCTTTAGTCGTTGGGGTCCCCACGCCCCTCGGCCGCATGCCTGTATCCCGTCTCCCTCTTGCATGCTTTACCCCGTCCCACACCCACGCCAACGTGCCAAGTCTCCCGTGGGGCCCCAGCTGAGGTTGGGTGTCCCCCGTGGGTTGGGCTAGGCAAGGCCTCTGGGGTCCGCTGCTGCCCCCCTGCAGTGGGCACTGCCCGGCCCGTGCCGAACAACAGCTGTTATTTTCATGGTTTATAAACAATAAACTGTGATGCCGGCACATCTCTGCCTTCCATTCCTTTGTTTCCTGTGCTGGGCGTAGCAGACGGAAAGGACCCGGGGTGCAGCACCGTGGCTCAGAGCGGGGGTGCTGGGCGGACCCGGGGCCCGAGGGAAGGAGGTCCCTGGTCGGGTGCTCTGGGCCTCCCGCCACACCGGCTCCCGCTCAGGCCCAGGCTGACGGCGGCCTTCAGGGGACCCGCCGTCCTGGTGGCTGCCGGCCCGGCGGGGGCCCAGGGCCCCAGGGGATGTGGCGAGAGGGCAGGCCCCGTGCCTGGGCCCGAAGGGGTCAGGGAAGCAGAACCACTTCCCCATTCCCGGGGCGCCTGGAGTCGACCCCGCTGGCCAGGGAGGGGGCCGGGCCTGGCGCCAGCACCTCCGGATCTGGGATCTGATGCAGCTTATCGTGGTGGCCGTGTTGACTCTGCCTGCGTTATCGCGGCCCAGGGGCTTACTTCACACCCCGGGACGCTAAGAATAGAGCCGCCAGGGGCACGGGGCCAAGGGGAGGCGAGGGTGTGGCCGCCACCAGCCCCCAGCCCAGGAGAGGGGCGAGGACAGCCGCGGGTGCAGGTGGAGCCGGGTCACGCCAGCCTCGGAGCCGCCTCGGTTTCGTTTCCTCCTTCCTCCTGCGCCGCCAGGGATGGGAAGAGGTGACCGGCACCCCAATGTCGTCTCCTCACCACGCCTCCTGCTTTCCAGATGAACCCCACCTCTTGCCTTCTTCCCCCCCCCCCACCCCCTGCGAAGACCCCTTCCAGGTCCCCTCCCCACATTCGGCGCCCCCATCTACGGGTCACAGAGGGTCACGAGGGGCCACAGAGGACAGATCCCAAGGTGGCAGCACAGAGGGGGTCCACGTTTTATTCAGCCACATTCTGGGGCTAACTTCCCTCTCAGGGCTCTCTGGGCCTGTTTTCCTGGGAGCCACTGTCCCGGGCCTGTCCCCAAGGGGCTCCAATGGGTTTCGGCGGGGCCGAGGCCGGTGAGGGGACGTGGTGGGGCCTGTGAGTGGCCCAAGCTGAACCGCCAGCTCGCCAGCCCGGGACGGAGCTGAGAGGAGAGGCCTGGCAGCAAGGAGCCCGGGGGGAGGCAGCTGGCACCGGCTGGACGCGGGCAGGCAACACGCCCTACAAGTCGGCAGAGGTGGCCGCCGGGTTCGTGTAAGCGAGGCTGCCGCCGCCGTTGCCCGCGGAGACCTGGGTGGGGGGAGACGCCGGCTGAGAGCGCCTCCCGGGGCTGCGGGTCCCACCCCAGGCGGGGTAACAGGCCCGAGACTCTCACTAACTCTGGAAGGGTTCATCGGAAAAACACCTGCCGGCCCCGCTGGCAGCCAGGTGACCGTAAACAGGGGCCTCTCCTCCTCCCTCCGCTCCCCTTCACTCCCTCCCCTGGGCTCTCAGCAGCCCCCCTGCCCTCCCCTACTGCTCCCTTCTCCTTCCATCCTCTGTGCCAGCAGCCCCGGCAGGTGTATGCCTGTCTCCGTAAAACTGGGGGAAGGAAGTCCGCGGTCGAAGGAAAACAGGGTCAAGGGAAGGAAGCTCCCCTCCCCCACCTGGAGTGGCGTTCCAGCCCCAGGTGGCCCGAGTAATTATTTACCAGGCCCTGGAGAGAAAGGCCAGGTGAGCAGAGGGGGAGGAGGGGTCCTTGCTTCCTCCAGAGGCCAGAGGCCCATGGCGCCCAGGCTCGCCTGGCGAGACTTCTTAGCCCACGTTCCTGCCAGCCTTTCTCAATCCACTCTCCACTCTCAGGAGCCTGGAGGGGAGGCGGGGCACAGGTGCCTCTTCCCTTGTGAGTCCCCGCGGGAAGGGCTCCCCTGGGCACGGAGCCTCACCCCTTTCGTGTCCGAGATCCCCGTTCGGCACGGCAGGGAGCGCTAGCTGGAGATGCCGGTAGTGGGGACCCTCTCCCTGGAGGTCCCCTTCCTCCCAAGGTCCCCTCCCCAGGCCTCCTCTGACCTCTGACCCCATGCTCGCCTGGCCCTGTGCCTCGTCCTCCGCACCACCTTTCCCTTCCAAGTTCTCCGGGCTTTGCAAGCATCCTTCCAGAGCCCCTGCCCAGCCCGAGCACCGCGAGCCCCACCCTCACCTCCTCATAGGGGCTGCGTCTGGTACTCCCAGGGGGGAGGTAGCGCCCGTGGGTATGGTAGGTGGGGTACTCGCTCATAGGGTGATAGGCATCGCGGGGCGGAAAGAGGTCCAGCTGCCCACAGTTCTTCCGGCGGCACTGACGCACGGTCTGGGGAAACAGGGTGTCAGGGGGGGCCGTGGAGTTCCCTCCAGCGGGGCAGCTGTGGTCAGGGCTGGAGGCCACACACTCACCAGGACAACGAGATAGACGATGGCCAGTGCCAGCAGGACACACACCAGCACCAGCAGGGCGATGCCCCAGCCGGGTACCCCAGACCCGGACCCAGCAGCGGAAGGAAATGACGCGTCACGTACTACGAGGAAAAGCAGCGGTCAAAATACTGTCCCAGGGAGGTGGCCCTCCCCTCCCAGCACTCTGGGGAAGAAGAGCAGGAGCCCGGAGGCGGGAGGGCGGGGCCCGGGAGGCGGGGGCCTCACCACGGACACTCGAGATGGACATGTTGTATCTGGCTGCTTCTTCTCGGTGCTCGTCAAGCTGTGTCTTCACGTTGAGGGCATCGGTGGTGCCCTGTCGGAAGGCCAGGGTGCATTCTACCACCACAGATCCTGGCCTGCTCCCGGGGAAAGAGAACTCAGCCAGGAGTCCCAGCGTCCGGGCCAGCAATTCCCCCCCCCCCCCACCCCGGGGCTGTGAGTGCGCCAGCCCTCCCCACAGTGGCGGCAACTTCCGCCCTCCCCACAGGGCCCACGCCCGGAATTGTACCTGAACTTGATGCTGGAGAGGCCCAGAAAATCTTCCTGATTATAAACCTGCAAAAACTGGGTGAGAGGGGCGGGATTAAGGCTTGATGCAAACCATTCAGGCGGTTTTGGGGCTGCTGCTGGGGGAGCACGACAGAGAAAAAATAGCCACTCACCCACTCAGAAATGTTTCTCTGCAGCTCCTGGTAGTAGCCGGTGTTGGGATCTTCCAGACAAGAGTTAAACTGAAGGTTCGAAATGGAAAAGGACAGGAAGAAAAAGGAGATCCTAATGGACAACTGGGGAGAAGTCTTATGATTGGAGGAGGTGACGGGCTCCACACTGTGGTTAGTGGCGCTGGTGGTGGTCCTGGCGCTGTGGCTGGCGGGGCTGCTGGTGAAGGATGAGGTGCCAGCGGTGGTCGGGGACATGGTGTCATTAGCGGTCGGGGACGTGGTGTCATTGGTGGTCAGGGACGACGTGTCAGTAGTGGTCGGGGACAAGGTGTGAGTGGTGGTCGGGGACGAGGTGTCAGTGGTGGCCGAGGACAAGGTGTCGTTGGTGGTCAGGGACGTGGTGTCATTGGTAGTCAGGGACGACGTGTCAGTAGTGGTCGGGGACAAGGTGTGAGTGGTGGTCAGGGACAAGGTGTGAGTGGTGGTCGGGGACAAGGTGTCAGTGGTGGCCGAGGACAAGGTGTCATTGGTGGTCAGGGACGTGGTGTCATTGGTAGTCAGGGACATGTCAGTGGTGGTCGGGGACAAGGTGTGAGTGGTGGTCAGGGGCGAGGAGTCAGTGGTGGTTGAGGACAAGGTGTCATTGTTGGTCAGGGACGTGGTGTCATTGGTGGTCAGGGACATGTCAGTGGTGGTCGGGGACAACGTGTCAGTGGTGGCCGAGGACAAGGTGTCATTGGTGGTCAGGGATGAGGTGTCAGTGGTGGTCGGGGACGGGGAGTCAGTGGTGGTCGAGGACAAGGTGTCATTGGTGGTCAGGGACGTGGTGTCATTGGTGGTCGGGGACGACGTGTCAGTGGTGGTCGGGGACAAGGTATGAGTGGTGGTCGAGGACAAGGTGTCGTTGGCGGTCAGGGTGTCAGTGGTGGATGAGGTGTCGGTGGTGGTCGGGGATGGGAAGTCAGTGGTGGTCGAGGACAAGGTGTGAGTGGTGGTCGAGGACAAGGTGTCATTGGTGGTCAGGGATGAGGTGTCAGTGGTGGTCGGGGACGGGGAGTCAGTGGTGGTCGAGGACAAGGTGTCATTGGTGGTCAGGGATGAGGTGTCAGTGGTGGTCGGGGACGGGGAGTCAGTGGTGGTCGAGGACAAGGTGTCAGTGGTGGTCAGGGACGACCTGGCAGTGGTGGTCAGGGGCGAGGTGTCAGGGAGTCCTGGGGCGGAGGCCGAGCTTGAGGTAGGGCTGATGGCCAGGGACGAGGTGCCAGCGGTGTCTTGGGCTGCAGTGACAAGTGTAAGAGGTTGAGGGGACAGGTCTGGGTTGGGGTCAAATCAGAACAAGGAGGAAAGACATCCTTCGGCCTCCTGAGAAGCAATGGCACGGGAAGATTCGGAGTGGGGCAAATCCTGGTCGGGCCCTCTTCCTCCTTCCTGGCTGGCAACCTCCCTCTCCCCCCACACCCCTGCTCCTAGCTGTCCATTTCTCTGCTCCTAAGATCTATGTCTCCTGACCCCCCCACCCCCCCCACACCTCCCCAGACTTGTCTTCAGGTCTTTCTATGCTCCTGGCACCAGCTCTCCCCAGGGGCGAGGGGCCGGCTCTTGTCTGTCCTTGGCCGCCCTCCTGTATTCTGGCACAGACCAGGCCGCCCCCGGGGATGCCATCTGCGAGGAAAGAGACCTGACGCAGACGCTGAGAAGACCACCCCCTCCCCGGCTGTGCCCCTCACCTGTAAGGAGCAGGAGGAAGCAAGGGGCCAGGAAGCGCGGCGTCATGGTGGTGGTGAGCTGGGTGGGGAGGGGGCGGAACACACTCGGGAAGGAGCTGCGTGTGAGGTGGCGCCTGCTGCTTTATACCGGTCCCCGGCCCGCCCTAGGCTCGGCCGGAGCAGGTGACAGGTGACAAAACCCCGCCCCCTCCCCCTTTCCCTACCTCCTACCTCTTCCTCCTCCTCCCCAACCGTTCCTGGCCCCTCAGGTGGGGTACGTGGGCTCCGATCACTCCACCCTCTGACATCCCGCGGGTGCTCCCATCACCGGCCACTGCCCGGCTCCAGAAGAGGAGCAGGGGTGGGGGTGGGGGTGGGGGTGGGGGGTGGGGGGGGAACCGAGGACCTGGGCCTCCTCGGCTCTAGTTTTGGCCTCCGGGCAACAGCAGGGGTGAGAAAAGGGGCAGAGGAAGTGGGCCGGGTTAGGGTCCCGGACCGCGGGCCGAGGAAGCTCACCCTCGCGTCCCTCACCCCGCGCCCCATTCTCAATGGGCCCCCTGAAGCCCCACCGTGGGGGCTTGGCGGGGGGGTACGAGAAGGCTCGAGAAAGGGGGGGCCCGGGGCCAGTTTTGGACCCCCTCCCCCCGCCACTTCCCGGAATCACCGCTCCCTTCAGGGTTCCGCGCGCAGATCCACCGAAACCCACAGTCCCCGCCCCTGCCGGGCTTTCCAGGGCCGGCGTTCCCGCCTTGGCTGCCTCCCGAGGAGGGGGCGGGGAAGAAGTCCCACTGGACGCGGGCCGAAACCTGGGCTCCGCGGCACCCCGGGGTCTCTCCTGCCCGGGGCTCCGGCTCGCGGCGGGCGGGGCTCTCCTGCCCCCTGGCGGCAGCGCGCGGGGACCCCGGGCGCCCGGTTGGCCGGAGGGGGCGGCGTGCCCGAGGGCGGCCCGAGGGGCCGGGCGCGCAGGTCTGGGGCTCAGACGCGGAGGGCGGGGACGCTCCGCTCCACCGACGGGAGGGGCTGGCGGCAAGAGGGGGACCCCGGGGCGCGTGGGGGCGGCGTCTGGAGGAGACGGCGCTCAGTGGGTGGGGTCCCGAGGTACGAGGAAGGGGCGCCCAAATATGTGGGAGAGGACAGAGGAATGTGGGAGGGGAAACGGGGCAGGTGAGTGACGCATGTGGGCGGCAGAGAGTAGGTGGGGCAACCGAAGGGTATTTGGGGGCCCAGAGTGGCATTGGGGGTAGACAGGCACACGGTGTGACCCGGGGACTGTATGGGGGGGGTGCGTGATTGGGCGGGGGGGGGGGGGTGGCGAGAAGAACGAAGGGCGCAAACGCTTGGGCGCCGCGCACGTGGAGCGTGGGGGTCGGGCCCCCCCCCCAGAGGTTACCTCCCCCACCCCAGCTACGCCCCCGTTAGGAAAACCGTTCCCAGTCGCCGCGGGTACAGACTGGAAAAGGAGCTTTCACAACCCCTCGGGGCGGCGGGGTGCAAGGAAGCGGGGCCGCGGCTACGCGCGGAGGCCCGAGGGGCGCGGAAGCCCCCCGCCCGGCCGCCCGAGAAGGCGCGAGCATCTAGGTGGGCGGTCCCAAAACTGCTGCCCCGGCGTTGCCGGGCAACAGCCATTCAGTCCGGTTGCTGGGACACGCGTCGCCACGGCGACGGCTCCGCGCCGCGCACTCCGAGTATTTAAAGAGCAAGCGCGCGCAACGGCTGGGTGTCGGAAAGCGGCTTTCCGGGCCACCGCGGTCTCCCCTTCTGCCTCCCCGCGCCCCCCTCCCTCGGCCGTCCCCTACCCCTCGTCCGGGCGCAGAGTCTCTGGCTTCCGAAGCGGACCAAAGTCCCCGGCGCGACCCCGGTTCTGGGGCTGGTCCGGCTGCAAGCGGTGCGGAGCGGGGTCCCGGGCCCCGGGCGGGCGGGAGGGACGGGACGCGGTGCAGTGTTGTTCTTTCCCCCGCCAATATTGCACTCGTCCCGGCCTCCGGCCCCCCCGGCCCCCCGGCCCCCCCTCACCCCGAGCGGGCCGGCTCCAGCCCTCCTGGCTCTCGACCCGGACCACCTCAGATCCACTGGAGTGTCGCCGCAGCCACCGTGAGTAAGTGGGGCTGGGAGCACCTAAGCCATTTTCGGACCAGCCCCTCATCCTTCACCTACCTCAGTCCAGCACCGTTCTTCCTCCAGCAGGCCCCCAACCTCCCCTAGATCTCTAACTCTCATCCTACCAGCCCTCCTCCTCACCCCTCGGCTTCCCTCCTGCTCCCCACACTACCCCGGGGAAATCCCTAAAATAAGCAACACCAACTAGTGTGGAAAACCACTGGAACTTTATGGCAATGTGTTCTCTTTCCTGGGGTTAGTGCCTGAGAAATACCCCCCGAAAACTTCCCATCTCCTGAACAGTGGGGTCACCGCCCCTCTGGGACTGAACTCCCGTTTGTGCCGGAGGAGGGCCTGTGTTTGGCTGAGCGGCTGCAGATTAGACCCGAGGGTCTCCAGGACGGACCCCAAGGCCAAAGGGGCGAAGACCAGGATGCTGGATCCGGCGGCCGCCTCTTCACGCTCTTCCCTGGAGCAGCTGCCTCCGGAATGGCTCGAAGTCCTCGGGCACGGTGTCTGAGGAGGGAGGAGTCACTAGGGTCAGAGGATGGGACCCTCCCAGGAGGGACAAGGGTCGGAAGGTCAGGCTGATCCAAGTCTTCGGCCTCACCATTGCATCGATACTGGAGATTGGACCAAATGATGTTTTCTTGGGAGAAGCAGAATACGCCAAGGCGCCCCCCTCGCATGGCCGTGTCAATGATCACCCCGGAGTCTGCCACCAGCTGAGGGCCCTCATAGAGCTTCACCCTGTCCGGGAGAGGGGTGTCCGTTGGTGCGAGGGTGCCCAGTGGGCACTGGGCCATCAAGCCCGGGCCCTGCTCATCCCCAACCCCCCTCGAGCTCACCGGGCCTGAGAGAGAACGGAAGGAGGGAGAGGGAGGAAGGAAAGGGGAGGGACGGGGGTGCTTTTCTCAGGCCCGGGGCCCCTGCCTCTTTGTCCGCCCCCTTTGCATCTCAAAGCACCAGCCGCATTCCAAGCGAGGATTGGGTTGTCATGACAATGAGCACAATGGGCTGGGGGGTGAAGTCACCCGCTTCCCAGGCTCTGGTCCACCCTCCCTCATCCCCTGCCCTGGCACCCTGCAGCCCCAGGCACCTTAAAGGGGAACCAACCCGAGTCCCGGGACCCTGGGCTCTTGCCATTGGCTGTCCCTTCCCTGTCATCCCCACCGACTAGGAGATGCGCAGTTGTGCACACGGCACTGAACCCAGAAGCCTTAGCTCCGCTACTAAGAGATGTGCCATCTGGGCCTCGGTTTACTCCTCTGCAAATGACGGCCCCCTCCAGGTCAGACACTTTGATGGGGCAGCTTCTGGGATGGAGCACGGAAGGGGCTGGAAGTGACGGGCCTCTCCACAGACTGGCCTGCGGCCCAGAGGCTCCCAAGATCGCCCCATTTCACGGAGGGGAAAACGGAGCACGGAAAAGGAAGGACTCGCCCAACGCTGCCCACAGGTCTTCCTTCCGCAGCACCCGCACCAGAGCCCCGGCTGCCTGAGGACGAGGAGAGCGGGGCTGAGGCGGTACGTCTGTGGTGAGAGGGAAGACAGAGCAGCGGCCCAGTCCTGGCCCGGGGCACCGGGCACCGAGGAACGCAGTGGAGGGGCAGTCCGGTGGGTCTCGGCTAAAGGTGAAGGAAAGGCGGGGCCTGGGGTCCGGCAGGAGGGCTCAGCGCTCCCCTCACCGAATGTAGCCGACTTGAGGCCGGTGCAGTAGCTGCCAGCGGTAGGAGGTCTTGTCCCGCCAGCCCACGTTCCGGGGGTCAGTCCACAGCAGTCGCACCTGGTCGGGGGTGTGGCCAGTATGCCACAGGGCATTCCGGAGATGTTCACCTGGGCCAGACACGGATGTCACTGCCTGGAGGGTATCGGTGAGGACAGTGCGTTAGCCACAGGCCCCGAGCCACAGGCTGGTAAGTGCAGGTGGCAGAGGAAGTCAAGGTGGGCGGGAGAGCGATCTGGAGGGCCCCCCACCCCCTGACCCCGGGAGCCAACCTCCAGGCCAGATACCTGGGAAAGAGGGTTCCCACTCACGTGGGGGGTGGGGAGTCTGGGGAAGGGCCCAAGGAGGTGGCGGGTCTGGGCAGTTGCAAGACCTTGAGCTGCAGCCCGGGCTGAGCCACCGCCCGGAAAGGGGTGGCCTGCCAATACGTCTGCTCCGTCTGCTTCCACATGACCACGTAGAAGCGGCCGCTGTCCTGATAGCTGAAGAGAAAGCCTGCGTAGTCGTCATCTGTGACCGTGTTCACGTGGAAGGTGCCTTCGAAGTCCACACCGTTGAAGGCTGTGTATCCTGGGGGTGGGCGGGGTCAAGGTCAGGGCCGGCAGAGCTACCGGCGGCCCACTGTGGGCCAGGGGTGGGATGGGACGCCAGCTGTACATGTGGCCAGCTCAGCCCCCCACCGTCCGCCCCTGTGGGATTTCTCCATTTGGAACTTATTGAGCTGGGTGTCCCTTACATACCAACGGCCAGGCCGGGGTCACTGTTCATGGTCTGAACGATTTCCATGCCCTGGTCGTGGCAGGAAGGAAGGAAGCCCTGATCCAGTGCTCTGACCGCCCCCCCCCCCCCCCGCCCCTGCCAGCCCCCACCTGGCAGTCTGGTCTGACAGCACCTGCCCAACCCGGTGCCCTAGTACCTGGTTGAGCACCACCCAGTTTGGGTCAATCTGGGCATCACCCTCAGGATCCAGGACAACCGTCTGATAGGCCCGAAAATCCGTGAGGGTCACCTCCGCACTTTCGGGACACACGTCCAGGGGGTCAACCACCGCATCATTGTCAAAGTCATCCTCACACACGTCACCAACGCCATTGCCTGCGCAGGGTGAGGCCAGGCACTTGGGAAGGCCTGGCCGTGGCCCCGAGGCCGCGCTGCCACCCCTCCTTGGGCAGGGCCCACACCGGGCCAACCTTCTGTGGGGCCCCAGCCTTACCATCTGAGTCCTTCTGATTGGGATTGGGAACCAGGCGACAGTTGTCGGGACCAGGAGGCACATAATCTGGGATCCCATCGTTGTCATCGTCCCCGTCACACTCATCTCCAAGGCCGTCGTTGTCGGAGTCCAGCTGGGAGCTGTTTGGCAGCTGTGGGCAGTTGTCCTTGGTGTCCTGATGTCCATCCCCGTCGCTGCCCAGAACAGGCACCAGATAAAGGCTCTAAAAGTACCACATCCGTCCCCGCTCTTCGGCGCGAGGTCTGGGGTGTACCCTCCATTCGGCCACACAGCCCCCTCTCTTCGGGGTGGGGACTGGGGTGTACCCTCCATTCGGCCACACCCCCTGCCATCAGCCAGGTGAGGTAAAGTCCCACAGCAGGGGTGGAGGGCAGACCTCCTGCTCGACAGTGGTGGACAGTCAAGGCTAAACCACGGAGGAAACTGAGTATGTGCTAGAGGAGAGGAGAGGAAGCCCTGTATGACCATCTAGCTCTCTGCCAACCCTACCTGTCCTCGTTGGTGTCACAGACATCCCCCACCAGGTCGCTGTCTGCGTCTGTCTGCGGGAGAGGGGCCGGTTCTCAGCATCTGTTGGTAACTGGAGGATGGCTGGCCCACTTCCTATCTGAAGGGCTGGGGCTCCACCCTCCGGCCCCCTACCCCGCACCGCTGTACCTGAGTGGGATTGCTCATTTCAGGGCAGCTGTCACACGCATCTCCCACCCCGTCCTCATCCCTGTCTGTCTGCAGGGGGTTGGGGACTTTAGGGCAATTGTCCAGTCCGTTGGGGATACCTATAAGACACGGGGATAGCACAGAGCCGTCACTAGGACACGTCACATCCTCTTCTGTGTTGGTGAGAGCCCAGAGCTCACCTCCCACTCAGAGAAAAGCTGCTCAAGACCCCTGCCTGCGCCCCCTGCCCCCCTTCCTCACATTCCCATTGACCCCTGCCCCACGCCAGTCTCAGACTTCCTAGCTGCCCCTTGTGCCCACCTGCATCCAAATTCTTACAGGCCCCCCACCCCCCTCAGCCCCGTCCTGCACCGTCCCCGTCCACGTCGTTGTCACAGGCATCCCCTTCCCCATTGCCATCCGTGTCCTTCTGGTCATTGTTGGGAACGTTGGGGCAGTTGTCACAGGCATCCCCGAATGAATCTGTATCTGAGTTTTGCTGGTCCTTGTTGGGGAAGAGCCGGCAGTTGTCCTGGGGTGGGAGAAAAAGGGTCAGGCCTCCTCTCCACTGCTGGCCTCCTCACCCCCACACCCTTGACCCCATCCTGACAGCCGGCTAGCGAGCAGCGAGGATGACCCCCGGCCTCCACATGACCATCTTGCCCTGGCACAGGGCGTGCGCCCCCCCCCCCCAACAGTCCTGGGGCCCTTCCTGTAGAGCTGCCAGGGGCCAACGGGGGGCAGGGTCATGGGGCAGGGCAAGGTGGGGAGCAGAGGAACTGGAAGGGGTGGGACGGCTAGGAGGCACCTCGACATTCTTGATCCCATCGCCATCGGCATCATCGTCGCACTGGTCCCCCACGCCATCGTTATCAGCATCTTCCTGGCCAGAGTTGGGGGTCAAAAGGCAATTGTCCTAAAGAGCAGGAGAGAGAGGCCGGATGGGTTGTGGCCTGCCCCAGCCAGGGTGCCTGCCCCCCCCCCCCCACTGCCCGCCCACCCGCCCCACACCTGCTTGCAATGTTTGTTGTTGTCCATGCAGGGCAGGGCCTGGTCCGGGTAGCCGTCGATGTCCGTGTCGGTCCCACACACGTTCCCGTTCCCGGCCCAGCCCACGTTACACTGGGGCAGTGGGGCGGGGCGGGTAGGAATGAGGGTCCCCGCTATCTCCTCGTGCCCCACCCTTTTCCCTGCTTCAGCCTCTATTCTCACCAACCGGCACCTGCGCCCAGGACCACCTCCCTTCCCTGCTCAGGCCCCACCCAGGCCCTAAGCAGGGTCACCAGCCCTACCCCTCTCTCCAGATTCTCCCTTTTCCTTCCAAGCCCCAGGCCTAGCTCACCGAGCAGGACACGGCCCCGTTGCGTTCAAAGAGACAGTGCGCGTGGACGTGGCAGGGGCTGTGGGCTGGGCTGTGGCAGGTGCGGGCGGGGACGCAGCCCTGGCTCTGGTTGCCCACGAAGCCCAGGCGACAGGGACCACACTTGAAGGAACCCTAAGAGGAGGGAAGCGGTGACTCAGGAAGGAGCTCAGGCTGCCAGGTGCCCCAGCCGGCGGTGCGGGACCTCACTCCCTGCTCCTGCTCGAGGCCACGCATCAGTCACTTCCTCGGGTTCCCCTGACAACCTTTCGAGGTGTCTGCCGGCCCTGTTTTTCGGGTGAATAGACTGACGCTCAGAAAAGCCGGGCTCGCCAGTCACGGTGAGAAGCAGGACCCGGCTTCCAAACTGGCGCGGGGAACGTGTGCCCGTGGTGCCCCAGGGAAGGAAGCAGGAAGTAGGACGTGGGGTGTGGGTGTGCTCACGCGTGTAGGCGCACTGTCCCACCGCTACGGACGCGGTTGGGCCGCTCGGCTTACCACAGTGTTGGTGCAGATGGAGTTGGGGTCGCAGCCACCGTTGTTACCGTCACTGCATTCGTCGATGTCCTGGCAGACCTGACGGGACAGATCGATGACGGATCTCCTTGTGCCCCTACCCGTGGACACTGACACGAAGCCCAGACCCCAAACCGGTGTTAGCGCAAGGACCCATGTTCAACCCGGACGGCCGACCAGGCCCCGGCAAGGCCACGACCTTGTCTATGCGTTCTTTTTTTTTCAGTTAAAAAAAATTTTTTTAACGGTTACATATTTTTGAGAGAGAGAGAGAGACACAGAGTGTTAGCTGGTGAGGAACAGAGAGAGAGGGAGACACAGAATCCAAAGCAGGCTCCAGGATGTCAGCACAGAGCCCGACGCGAACCCACGAACCATGAGATCATGCCCCGAGCCAAAGTCGGACGCTTAACCAACTTAGCCACCCAGGCGCCCCTCGTCTACACATTCTACCCGACCTGACCTGTTTGCTGGCGCGGGCGTAGTCAATACCCACACCGGACACCCGCGTGCCTTTGTAGCCCTGGGGACAGGCCTCACAGCGGAAGCCAGGCATGGTGTTGATGCAGCTGACGCCAGGAAAACAAGGGTCCGCGTGGGCACACTGGGGAACGGAGGACGATGGTCGGGTGCCTCTGCCTGTGGGCCCCCCGGGGCCCCTCCCGGCTAGGCCCAGACTGCCCTGCGCCGCCCAATGGCCCTCCGGTCTTGGCCACAGACTTTGTCCCCTCCCGTCTTGCTTCCTTTCCGGTCTCCCGGTGTCCCAAAGAAAGCCCAGGCTCTCGTGCTTCCGACCGACAGCTACGCCACCTCCTTGGGCCTCTCCCACCTCCCTCACCCCGAGTGCCGGTGCCCCTTCAAGCTGGCCGCCCCCACCTCATTGATGTCGCTGCAGTGGGTGCCATTTCCCTGCAGGCCGGGGGGGCAGGGCCCGCAGCGGTAGCCGGGGTACTCGTACACCTCCATGCAGTCCACGCCGCGGAAGCAGGGGTTGGGGCTGCAGTGCGAACGCTGCTCGTGGAAGCCTGGGGGGCAGGCGAGGTCAGAGCCACCCTGAGGCGGCCATTCCGGCCCCGCAGAGGTGGGGGGGACCGCCACCGAGGGGCCGGAGGCACGGGGTCGCCTGGCGCCCGCCCCGCTCCCCACTCACCGCACACCTGACACTCCATGATGGTGTTTCGGATCAGGGACATTTCCTTCACCTGGCAGACAGAAGGGCGGGGGGGGGGGGGGCAGTCGGCTCCTGGCAGCTCCCCCCCTCCCCCAGCAGCACCACCTCCCTGGTGCAGGTGCGCTCAGACCTGGTCTCGGATGTCATCCCGCAGCTCCACCAGGATCTGGTTGAAGAGGGTGAGCTGGGTGACCAGCGCCTTGGTCTGCTCCCCTGTCAGAGCCCAGGGTGCAGAGAGGCTCAGAGCCGGGCCACCACCCTGGTCCCTCTTTAGGGTCAGAAGCCAATTCCTGCCGCTACTGCCCACCCACCTTTTAAGTCCCACCCTGTCCTGGCCGAAGAGGTGGCAGGCCATAGCCCCTGGCCCCTCCCACCTTGGCCCCCGGCCCCTCCCACCTCCTTGTGGCCCACTCACCCAGGATGGAATGGAGCGCGTTGGTCACTGGAGAGGAGAAAACACAGTCAAGGGCGGAGTCGTGAAGAGGGCCAGGAGGAGGAAGGAAAAGAGGGACAGGAACAAAGGCCTGGAGGAGTCTTAGAGTAAGGACAGGCAGGTGGATGGCAGGAGGGCAGGGGTGACGGGCGGGCAGCACCAGCTCTCCCACCGGGCGAGAGACTCTGCGAAGGGCTGCCTCACAGACCGTCAAAGCCCACACCTCTGGTCCTGGCCTGGCAGGGGCAGAAGGGATCCGAGTGAGAGGCGACCCAGAGCAGGGCCAGGGCCCCAATCCACTCCATTTCCACACGCCCCTCCCCCTCTGAGCTCCTGCTTCCACAGTCCTTTTTTGGACCGATCTGCGAGAAGTGGGCGTTTTATTTAAGCAAGAACCTTTGAACATCCCTGTCAAGGAGACCAGGCAGATGGACGATGCTCAGAGAAACTGCTGATGGGTGACAGCCGCCACTGTAAGACCCAAGACCCTTCTCTTAGCCACTGAGACCAAGCAGTTCACTTTCCCACCCCTCACACGGAGCTCCCGTCTTCTCCTGGATGGCTGTTTTCCCCAGCCACCCTGGGTGGGGGGGTGGGGGTGGGGGAGTGGTGATGGCCTGAACCTGGAGAGTTTTGTGACCCACACTTCCTGGGATGGCTGTGTTATTTGGGGATCACAGACCCAGAGGCGGAGGAGATTGGGATAAGAGGGTCGGAAGCCCAGGAATGAGTGTTAAGGGGGAAATCGAGGAGATGAAAGTCAATAAAGACCACAGGATGTGATCTGGGGTCCGGAATGTCAGCTAACGGAAGTCTGCGTGTTACCTGCTCTGTGGATGGACTCGTCCCCCTGGAACGGACACTCACTCAGGGCTCCCACCCGGGCCATGGACCCGCCCAGAATCATTTTCATAGACTCCACAAAGCCCTGGGGGGACAGGAGCAGAGCAGGGTGGGAGGACCCGCTAACTCCTCCCACGGGGGCAAACCGTTTCCGCAGAAGCACCGGGGCCTCCCTTCCCGCTCACCTGCATCCTCAAATAAGCCTTCTGTCCGGTCCTGATCTCCAGCCCATCCACCTCCGCTGGAGGAATGGGGGCCAGCCCTGGGAGCCCGGCGTGCTGGTCACCCAGTTTGCAGTCCACGTAGAGCTGCAGGGCGAGGCTGGGTCGGGAGGGACCTCGGAGTCGCAGGAGAGCCGTGTGCGTGCGCCCGTCGGCCAGGCCCGCCTGCTGCAGGTTCACCGCGTGGACCTTGCCGTCCTCCCGCTGGTACCGCACCAGCACTGCCCAGGAGGGGAGGTCAGTAGGGGACTGTCCCCCATCCCCTGCCTCCCAGCCGAGCCTCGCATCCACTCTTCCGTGTGACACACCTATTGTCCTCATTCAGCTAACGTCTCCCGACACCTCATACACGGCAGGTGCACACGATACGTGCTTTTCAAACGGGTTCAAAGACCAAGACTTTCTTACTCTTCAGTGGCATCAGATCGCTCTGTCCCCTGCTAGGGTGGCAGCTGGTTTTGCACCCACTGAATCGTGCCAGGGATCTGCTGGACTGCTTTACACCCTTGCTAGGACACAGAGACAGGCCTCCCCTCCCCAAGTGCAACATCCACTCCATACAAACATTAGGCCTCACTCTACTGTTTGGGTACCTGGCCTTCTGAGGCACCTCCAAGCACCCCGAACCAGGTGCGCCCCCCACCCCCGGTGCCTGAGCACAGCCTGATGGGTCCATGGGGCCCCAGGGGTGGGGATGAGAGAAAGTGCTCAAGGGGCACCACTGCAGGAAAGGAGATGCCCAGCAGTCACCTTTGTTGATTTTGCCCACGACAGAGGCCTCCAGCCATCGTGTGTTGTCCTGCCGAGAGTAGAGGCCAAAGAGGACACCGCCCTGTTTGGGGGGCAGGCGGAAGGTGGACAAGAGGTAGATGTCCCCAGCAGTGAGCAGGGCGGTCCGGATCTTCTCTGCCACAGCGG
Source organism: Lynx canadensis (assembly GCF_007474595.2). Lineage (NCBI taxonomy): Eukaryota > Metazoa > Chordata > Mammalia > Carnivora > Felidae > Lynx > Lynx canadensis. The sequence goes on along the minus strand of NC_044319.2, from coordinate 67,791,150 downwards.
TCATCTGCCGAGACTCGCCCACAGTCAGCAGGTCAATCACTGGCAGGCAAGGATCATCAAGGTCAGTGAAGGGATCAAATGCTAAGGCCTGCCCTTCCCCCGAGCCCTCGGGGGTGGAGCACCCTTCATCACTACCTCCACGCCCGCCACCAGGCAGTATTAGTCACCTTCTTGAAACTCAAGCCTTGCTGCTCTGGGAAGACAGGGCATCGTGCCTTCCTTTTTTTCCCTCAGCAGTGCCTCCCCACCGGGTCTGGGAGCCCGCGGGCCTGAGGCTCTCTTGCAAATACAGAAACGGCGCCCGGCAACCTTGAGATGCCCCCACCAGGTGGCGCAAGGGAGCCACCGTGCTGATCCCAGGCAGAAGTAGCACCTGGTGCCCACAGCACAGAACTGGAAAAGCAGTTTCTCTTTATGCTGCTGCGTTTGGCTGCTTCCACACCCAGATGCCCCTCCTCCCATCGTGGGGGCTCAGCACACTCACTTTGGATGAGAAGAGCTGCCCACTGAGGGCTCCAACCCTCCTGTCTGCCTCTCCCCCTCGGGAATGTAGGACCGGGCTCCTGTGCCTCCTGTGTCCTGGCCAATCTGTGGTTTCCCTTCCAGCCAGTAATGAATCTGTGCCTGTGTCATCTGCTCCAGCTACCTCTCCCACACCCACAGGCCCATCCCACAGCCAGACCTCCGGGAGAGCCCAGACCTCTGGGTCCCCACCCCACCCCCCATGTCCCAGGGCAGCCAGGAGCCCTGGCTGGGGGTGGGGGTGGGGGGTGAAGAAGCCCACCTTTGCACTGCTCTCCCAGAGCCTGGAATGCCTGTGGATGCTCAGACACCAACCCAGCCAGGCAGCCCTAGCATCCAGCTCCTGAGTCCTCTGCCCTGGCCTCGTGCTGACCTTGGCCACTTCCCACTCACCCAGTACCCTCTGCTGTTCACTCCTACCCCCATGGCCACGATTTCATCAATCTTCCATCCGGCTCAATTTCAGGACTCTCCCCTTGCCCACATGTTTCCCGCTACTAGGCTGGGGGCCAAAGGAGAGGAGGCAGAGAAGGGGTCTAAGAGGATGGAGACGGGCTTACCCTGCAGGTCCTGACTGGCACATGAGAAAGTGCAGAGGAGGAGAAGAGCCAGGGCCCCCCGAAGTTCCTGCGTCTCCATGCCGCTCAGCTGGCTCACTACCCCTGGCAGGCAGGCGGCTGGGAGGGGAAAAGGCTAGGCGGAGAGAGCAGGAGCGGGGGGCGGAGGGACTGGAAGGGGGAGTTGAAGGGGGGGGCCAGCAGGCGAGTGGGGGGGGGCTGAAACAAAGAGCTGCCAATCAGCCTGGAGGCATCCCCAGCTCTGGGAACCAGGAGCACTGGGGAAGAGTCTGGAGGCCTCCCTGCCTCCTGCCTCTCCCTAACGGTCCTCCGTCCCAGGTGCCTCCCTCCCTCCCTCCCTCCCTCCCGGCGTCTCGCTGCTGGGGGCCACTACCGAATGCTACCGTTTCCTGTAAGTCGCAGTTGGGGAAGGCAGGAGCCCCTGGCAGGGGCAGCGCCAGACAGTGGGCATTATTCCCCAGCTGGCATGAAAGGGTGCCAAGGGAGTGGCGGAAAGTAGCTTGCTATCGTGCCCAGGGGATGCCCGCATGGCATGAACTTTGCTGCTCTGACGAAGCGAGGGCCCCTCATTAGGGTGGCGGGGGTCCCCTGACACGTGACTCGCTCCTAGGAAAACTTAGAAGCGTCCGATGGGAAGCGGAGGGCGCGTCTAACACAGTGGTCAGCGAAGTGCTTGGAGGGAGGAATCAGGAAGGAGGAAAG